>NW_009229795.1:0-13079 GCF_000690835.1 Fulmarus glacialis
CCCCCCCCGGTAGACCTGAAGTAGCAATTATGCAGCAAACGCACCCTAGAAATAAATACATCTATACAGAGATTTAAATTCTGCTAAAATACGAAGCTGATTTACAGCATGGTCTTGATGCAGAAATTATAGGGTACAGCTGATTCCTGCTCTCAAAGCCTATAAATAAATGTAATATTCACTTCAGCACTGCTACTCTAGATTTACATCTTAGGAACTGAATTTGCCCCAGCAGTCTGGCATCTACTCAGGGACAATGTATTATAGAGATGGAGTCAAACTCCCACTTGTAATTTTCTTTTTTCAGATGACCACTCAATTTCACTGTCTGACTTCATCAATTTCTCTAGTCATAATTATAGATTTATTGTATACTTTTCTGTCATATATATTCCTATTTCTATGCATACCAGATATACTTTTCTGTTAAACACAGCTGTATAAGTTCTATTGTTTTTTCTATTTGTTTGAAGTATGTTTTCTTAATGAAGAATAGGTCTTTATTTATAAAAGTCTTGTCAAAATATTTGTTCAGAATACTGTAAAAGCAACTCCCCAGGTCAGGAAAGTAGCAATGATTTTGTAGATTTTTTTCTTCCTCTGCCCCCAAATTGTATTAATCCAGTTGTATGCTTCTCTTGGTAAAGGATGTTTTGGGATTTTTTATGAACTAGCATACATGAAAAAGGCAGGTTGTGTTATAAAGGCAAAGACCCTAGGATGGGGAAACAGTCGTTAACTGACAGCTTCTAAAGCAGCTATTGGTCACTAGCATCTCCCCAAATTAGCCTGGAATATTAATGCCAGAATGAAATCTGCTCCTGGATGCCACTGATTGGTTGAATAGTTACAGTTTAAGGAGGTTTTATTATTCTTGTTGTTGGAGGGAAAATATTGGTTATATCTAGATTTCAGATCAGTCGTGGTTTGTGATCTCTCCTGTGAGAGCTGAAGAGAGTTAATAAATGTTGGACTGCATTCATGAGGAGGATGCAACTATTGCAATTCTCTGTCGTTTGAGGATGCCTAGACTGACTCTGGGTTATGGGCTTAGAAATGGGATCTACTGAAGTCATGTGCCTGTACATAAGCCTGTAAAGAATAGCACAAGGTGGTGTTTAAGACCTGCTTGTCAAGGATGTAAATCTCTCCCTTTGGGCTTGGGGGTGCCTTTCTCTTCTTTGGCTTGACTGCTCTTATTAAGCATGTAAATCCCTTCGGGAAGTTTCCTTTGAAGATGAGCTTATCAATCCTACTCTTTTTCCTTAAAGAAAACAATCAGTGTAGTTTTGGACCCACTGTCAGGTGGTCTACTGGTTAGGGCATTCACCTGGGAGAAGGTAAGGCCTTTAATTTCTTTTTACACAGTGGGGAAATGCTTTAGAAGGAAGGCTTGAGAGTCTCTACACCAGAATACTTTCTTGCCTAGAAGGTAGATGACAGAGATTCAAAGCCTCAGACAAAGCATGGGATTTATTCTGAACCTTTGATGTCATGGATCAAAGCTTTAATCTTCAAACTGTTGGGGAAACAGGCACTGTTGCTACATGCTTTGATAAAGTGGTGTCCTAGAAAGACTGAATGTTAGACTAAGACACAGTGTACTGTCATGATCTTCTTACCCTTGTTTTGTTTCACGTATGCTTGAGGTACTTTCTTTAAAGAATAAAATGCCCCAAAGTTTCTGTGGCTTTCAACAGGAAAGGGGAAGAGGTCTCACCTTCAACCACAAAGGGACACAGCACCTAGACCCTGAACTATATTTAGGTGCCTTATTTAAGGTTTTGAGCTTTGACTGAAAGATCAGCTGGCAAAAGTGATGAATAGCTGTCTAAAAGAGAAGGAACCCAACTTTCTGGAAGAATGAAGATTTTAGGAAGCAGTTCTGGCCTTCATAGTCTCATACTCAGTGGCTGTCATACTCAGAGCCACTAAATGAGCGGGAGAATCTCTGCGGGAGAACCTTTCCCTCCAACATTTATTTCAGCTTTCTGGTAAAGATGAGTGAGCATATCAGCTTACGGCTAAAAGATGATAACTGAAAGAAAGGGCTAACCTTTTTCATGTGTGAAGCTTCAAGGTTATGTGCTGCACCTTCACCTCATGCACAGTGCATTTGTACTTCCTTGTGATGCAGCCTGACAGACTGGTTCATAGAAATCACAGATTTCAAAGCCCAAGCTGTCAAACTACAGCATGAAAGCTTTTAAGATAAAATTGCTTACTTTTCCTGTAATCTATCTGCAAAAGGCTTGGTGTACTATCTTTACTGGAATATAAATGCTAACATGCCATTACATCTCCATAATGTACATGTGATCAAGCGTACAGCTTTGAATTAAACAGTTCATCTATTTGAACAAAGACAAAAATAATCTCAGCCTGCCTGGACTAGTTAGGTATTATAATGCTCATGAAAAATGTGTTCTGCTTTTCCTATTGCAGAAACTGAAAAAATAATGACTGAATTGCCATGTGATTGTAGTTGGTGAGTCAAGCATTTTTTCTGCGTGGGGAAATTGTACTGTTCTACTCATTATAGATTATAGAGATATGTAATATGTAATATATATCTATAATATCTATATGATTGTATCTGTATAAATGTAGTTAGTATATCTCCATATAGCTATATCTAATCCATATGATTAGATGGAGCTATAGATGTAGATATAGATATAAATAAAGATATATAGGTATAGATATAGATACAGATATTTTATTGATGAACCGCATGGTTCAAGAAACAAGTAGTAAGAAAGGGAGCCTTTCACTGGTCTGAACTCATTCAGATCTTAAGTGTGCAAAACCTGTTACTCCTGGCTGAGTAGTGGAATAGATTGATTTTCTTAGTCGGTGTGCTTCATATTATGAAAAAAACTCATCAGGATCTTTCTGAAACCCTTCCTAACTGTTCTCTGTGCCGTAGACAAAACAGCAAAATAACAAAACCTGAATTTTCACCTCAAAGCTGTTAGCTACAGAGTGCACATGCTTCTCTGAAGCTGCATGTTTCCTATGTAAAAATGTTTGAAAAGCCTTTTTATTTTACTCAGAGGCCAAAATGGGCTAATCTTTAAAGTGTTAAAAATAGATGTATCAGGCTCAAACAAGCAATGTATTCAGTCTTCAGAAAGTGGCAAAACAAAGTACAGAGAGAATTGTCAGTGTATGGTACCTAACCAGTAAAAAAGGAAATCAGTTTACTAATATGTACAAAACATGTATTGGTAAAAAAGCAATAGATTGTACGTGATTATATTGAACCCTCATACTAAATACCACGTTCAGTTCCAGACATCACCACTGGTCTAATTTGTTATGATAGTTCTTATGTTATATTCACTTTGCAGCACTATTCAAATCTTAAAATAGAAAAGAACATGGTAGTAAATGGAAAGGACATATATCACCCTCCTCTTTCTACCATGTAAGTGCAGAGAAATATGATAATATGAAATACAGTATTCTTTTTGTGTCCCTTTAAAACAAAACCACTGGCACAACCCAATAAACAGCTTTTTCATATGTGAAAACAACTTTCAAGTTTTCGTGCAAGAACAATTTTCAAATTCATATCAAATATCACTGCAGGATTAAAAGTGGAGACTTGCAGCTGTCTGTTACCACTGAAGGCACTTGTCAGCTCAGTCACACACTTTTATATGCAATATGATTGCTAAAGTGAACAAACTCGAGATGCCTGTTAGTGGGGTTATTAACATCCTTTCTTTAGAACCTTGCACAGCTGGTCAAATTAGTGTCTTTTGGGGTACTGCTTTGATTACCATTTCCAAGTTTTTTTGTCAGGTCAGTAGCTTATTATATATTGAGTAGTAGTGTTTATGAACTGCAACTTCATTGTAAGTCATCTTGTGTCTAAATCTGCAAAACCTCATTCACCCAGGGAGGAAATACCGTAGCCCCACTTTAAATATTTTACAAATTCAAGTGGTTCCTAAAACATAATGGTGACTATAGTGAAACTGGAACATATTTTGGAATAGCTGATCCACTTTGGATATGAGCCCTTGCTATCTCATTTCACGAGAAAGGACAAAATGAATAGAAAATTAAGATCAAAAGACAGGCTTGTGAGTCCTGGTTCTCCAGTGTATAGGTGTAAGGAAATATTCATGCTAGAAACTGAAGGGAATTGCCTGTGTAACTAAGCCAGGTAGTCTCCCTAAATACTTTTTATAGGGGGCAACTCAGAGAACGTAAACTAGATTGTGTTTCTTAATCATCCCCTGGAGAAGCTTCTCCCTCTATTAACTATGCACCTAGAAAATTAACTTTATCCCAGCCAAAACCAGTACACTTGGTTAGACGGGATAAGAATCATTGGTTTTAAATTGGGGCAATTTATTTAATGAAACCTGAGGGCAAAAAATACTCTATTAATTCTCCTTGTGATTGAAACTGTCATCAAAAATGTGTCAGCTGAATCTGCTTCTGGTAGTCAGAGTGTTCCTCCACATAAGTTTTATACTAGTCCAAGTCTATTGTCTTCAGTGAAGGGAGTTTTTATCAGATTGCTCTATAATATGTATAAATCAGATCTCCCCTTTTAAAAAAACTATTGGTTTTGCTGAATGAACTGAGCACAGTCTACTTATTATCTGTGCATTTGTAGTGTGTTTTAAACCTCAAAGTAGTTACTTGCTTCTTTTCTAGCTTGAAATTAACTGTTCAGTTCTTTTCATTCACTTACATTCAGTATTACTGTGAAAATGTTTAGGAAACTGGAATATCTACTGAATAGTCTCACTTGCCCTAAAGAAATAAAAACAGAAGAGAAAAAATAACAATCAGTTTTAATACGGGAGATAAAAGTAGTAAGTTCTAAATATTTTTTATGACTTCACAATACATGAAAAACAATCACTGAAGTATTTTAGAGAAACAGAATAATGCTTCAGAGAACAGAGCCTGAAGAGACAGGGACTTTCATGGGAGACAGCAGGAAGGACCAAAAAGAGGTTGTGGGCTCTTAGGAGGATGTTGACTGGCCTTGTGGGTAGCTGACATGAAAGCAGATCTTCTGCAGGTCAAACGCTGATAAAAATATTATGTTGATGCATCTGTGTACAAGCTTTGCATCAACATGATTGATGATAAAACCACCATGGTAGAATAAATAAGGTATTTTGTCTTTTGAAACAAGTGTCTCCAGAGAAATACAGTGACAATACAAGGAGCTGACATTAACATGAGCTCTTTTATGGCCAAAATTTGGTAGAAGAATGCTATTTAGTAAAGGGCATGGATTTTTCTGTACTATTAAATATGGGAACTTGTTTTGCTTTGACTTTCATAGACCAGTAACTAGTACAAAACACATGAAAGAAAGGAATGTCTGCCTATTTTTTCCAGACCTTGCATATTCTTTTTTAATATATATCTCTCTCTCAGGAATGTACATAGTTTTCATCAGGGAGATTTATAATTTTCAGCTTTCAAAAACAAAGAGGTTTTAGGGAAGAATGTGTTCCCAAACAAAAGAAACAGAATCTACAGGTTCACAGGTGGCTAGATACATTCAGGTATACCAGTAACACCACTGGAGAAAGCTGTGCACGTGGCAGCACTGTATTTGGAATAGTTAAATAGCAACTTCTACTTTTTGAGTAATACAAGCATAACATTTTTGCTATGTTTGGGAGTACCATTGTACAAGAACTTACCATCACTGGCATAAATCATATTATTACAATATTATGTGGATCCTGAATTTGTGAAAACATAGATAGGCCTCTTAGAAGGGAATGTAATTTCTCTGTGTGGCTTTGTCTTATGCAGAACTGTTTCATAATCCTAAAAATGATTGGTCTAAAGACTTGATTTTGAAGGAGGAACATGTTATAGACAGTGTAACGAGAAATTTGTTGATATAAAATGGAATTTCTGACACTAACGTTGCCTAACATGGGACCCACTGCAGCACTAGGTCACTTTTCAGACATCAGGAAAGAAGGTAGAAACCAGGTTTACTCACCAGAGTTGTGGCAATATTGATTACATGTTATCATAAACAAACATTATGTGGTTGAGGTGAACGGACAATCCTTTCACTGGCAAATTTTAGTTTGGCAAGTATTGACTTCAGAAAGGCGAGTATTTTAGATTGTGGACTTTTCCAGAGCTTCCAACACCTGCCAAACCTTCTTGAAATGTAGTGGAATTAACACTGAAATAAAAAGAGAAGCAATAACAAAATATCATGGATTAAGAGTGATCCCCTAGAGAGCTATTTTGGACTGGAGACAGTAGAAAGCTTCCATCTTCTTAGCTGTATGTATATAAACATGCACCAACATTGATGGAGTGAAGAAGATTCTCTCTGAGATTTTTTAAGTGTCTGGTCTATTTTAGGCATTTGAGATTGACGTCCTATCTCGGGACTCTTCAGGTCTTTTGTGAAAACATGTTGAAAACTTGTATTTCTTTGAAGAAGGAAAAAACTAGAGCCTAGATGTGAGACTGTCTGTCAGCAATAGGACACAATTTGGCAGGTGAGGTGGAAGAGGTGGTAGGACTCTAATTGCCACATGGTATCATCAATCTTCAGAAAAGAAGCTTTCTGAGACTTCTGCACTTGTATAGCATAGTAACACGTAAGTATGTTTTACAAGCCTTTCCTGGTGTCATGCCTGGGATTAGTGATATAGTTTAGTAGCACATTGTATCCTTTCATATCCTCCAACACTAAGCCTCTCTGTGTTTAAAAGATTACTAAAATGAAGTGGCTTCTCATCCACCTTTCCTTATGATCTCTTCTTTTCTGCACTAAAAAGCAGCTCTCTTGTGTTCCTTTTCTCTTTGAAACATCTTGGGCTACTTACGGTAATAGCCACCAAATTCCTTCATTATTGGTCTCTTTAACATCTAGTTGCTTGGCCCTGATCATAGGATTAGTACCAGGAAAGAGAGGTCTATTGTAAGCACTCTGTGATGCTCTGGAATATCCCTTCTTGTTCTTCTGAATTTGCCCTGATGACATTTCTGTTTTTTTTTTTTTTTTTCAGGAATTCCAATAAGCACAAACTTCCCACAAATGTCAGAAGAGTATTCTTTGTTTTTGCTGTGATGACTTATTTTAATTTAAAGCCTATTTGATATACTCGGGTTCTTAATTTCCTGGTAGTAAAGGTCATCAGGAAGGTACAGTGTTTTGACTGTGCTGTCAGACTGGTGAATCCAGGCTGGGATTCTCTGGGCTGTCCTCTTAGCAATCAGAGTTTGTGTGAAGACAAGAGAATAATGCATATCTGATTTCAGTTCTTCTACTGGAATCAGTTGCAAGGCCTACTTTAAAACCCCAGTTTTATTTCCAGCAGTTATGGAGATCCTATTTGTGAGGTATGGATGCAGATCTTGTGGAAGCTCTGAAAAATAATAGGTATTTTAAGAGATTAAGGACAAAAGCCAAGCCTGTAATTTAATCATGTAAAAGATGCATTTAAAATACTTTGCTCTCATGATTTCCAAAGAATTTTCTCAACACCTTAATCATCCCAGATCCACCGTGGCTGTTTGCACCTTTGTTTCTATAGGTCGGTTTCATTTCTAATCCTTCTACTTAAAATACTACCCAGTACCACCAGGAGGTGTCTGTGTGCTATTTATCGGTTACTTTCCGGGGTGCTTGCATTTTTTTATTTTTTTGGGGGGAGGGCTCCATAACAATGCCACAGTGGTAGCAGTTTCTATAGGATCATTATTATTATATAGTGTTGATGTCTGCACTTCTGAACAAATGAAGATGTTGTGTTTGTGTCTGGAGAGAGTTCTTAATTCTTTCCCTGGATGAGAAGAATTAGAGATGAAAAAGACCTGTTAAGTCATCCATCTTCTTCCCTTACAGCATGCCCTGTTCTCTGAAGTATACTGCATAATGTATTGAGGATATCAATCTGTTGCTAGGGAAATGATGACTATAATGAGATGTTACACAGTCTACATTTTGACTGCATTGCAGGATCAAAGATGAGGCTGTGGAAACAAAGATCTTTTACTGAAACACGTAAGTTGTGTCCTATTTGCACTTGTGTATAATTTCCAGGAAAAGAGATGAGTGTATACTACAAAAAGCTAAATATCACACAGTATTTTTATGTTGCATATTCCCATTTGGTTTGTGATATTTAATTGGAAAATATCTAGTGTATTTTCAGTGGAAATATAGGCATAAAATACATACAGATCCATAGCGATCCATAGGACATTACAAATGACTACAAGACATCCTATTACGCTACAGCCTAAAGTAGCGCCATATTTATTACCACATGGATATTTAGAAGCATACGTTAGAGTGAATAGTAAATCTGATTTCATTTGAACATCAGACAGGAAGAAATGATTAGTTGATAAAATACGATCAGCCCTGCCTGGTGATATAATGGATGGTTCAAATGTATTCCACGGGGGCTCCTGAAAATCCTGTTCCAACCAAATTAAAATTCAGTGTGTTGCAAGTCACAAGCGCTACCTGCAGATGCTGCATGTGAGGGAGGGCAACGTGCAGGAATGACACTTTTTTCATAGCTGTACAGTCAGATTGACTATTTCTGCTTTCTATTGCATCTTGCGATCAATGTGTGTTTTGATAGAGTGCATGCCATCCTTGTTGAGGAGAAATCATTAGCCTGAAAAAGATTTCCAAATACAATTATGTGTTATATGGGTTATGGCCAAATTTCTTAAAATGTTAAGAGATTTATAAATTTGCCAAATCTCATTTAGTAGTCGCATTTCACCGAGGATGTGGTTTTCAGGCTACCTGTGTAAAACTGTAAGCTTAACATCCTCCCCCAAATTTACCCGTAGTCTTGGTCTTTTATATTCATCTGTAACTGTAACAACATTCCACCAAAAACCTAGCATGGCCTCTTCCAGGAGTAGTTACTGGATTCCCACCAGTGACGGCAGTCCCAGGATGTTTCCGAGTAGTTCCTGACCCCAATGACTCATATATGTCCTGTTCTATTGACAAAGAGAAATATTTAAGCAGTAGATAGATATCATCACTATACATGTGTGTTTAACTTTCACAGTACATGTTCTTACATCAATAGCCAGCTAAATCTCTGAACTGAAAAGAACGTGGACAGCAGAAGTCATTTTACAGGCTAGTGTGTCAACTGAACTAGTAAGAAACACAGTGAAACACCACTGAAAATGAATGAGAAAACATTCCCACATCAAAGATATGGCTAATACATCGGCTAGATACTTGACATTTGAGGTCCCAAGTGATAACAGAACTCTATTAAAACAAATGCATGGTTTTGTTGATGTGCACCATTGCAATACTGAATTTCTTTGCACAATCACTCCTGTGTGGTTCTTTTTTTTGTGAGAAAAGGGACATACAAATGGAAGCATAATAGTAGTGACATGGATCTGTCAGCATGCTACATGGTAAAAAAATCTTGTTTTCTCCTTTGCTGCCTTGGAAGCCACTAATTATGTGTTCATACTTAAAAACTGCTTCCGTGTATCTGTGCAATATCATGTTTCATGAACACAATGAGACTTAATTTACATGCTAATGCAACAAAACAGATGCAGAATAGATCAACTCACCTGCTAACAAATGCATTATTTGGGCCACACTAGTACTGATTGAATGACAGGTAGCTTTAATCCCCTGATAGTGGTTTGCAGAGCTGCTCAAGATTTGTTCTCTCTACAAATATCTCCCATCCAGTTCCCAGATGATATGTCACTATTTCCTATAAATTACTACTGAGTTACTTTTTGATTTCATCTCTGATCATTTTGTATGTTAAAACAGATTAATTTTTCAGGATCAAAAGGTGGTTTTTTTTCATGGAGGTAGATTTAAGCATTAACTGATTAACGATTGATACAATAGGTTTATTATTTAACAAATACAAAACACTGTTACCATCTGTCTTTGCTAGTACAAGAAGGTAGTGTAGATTTTTTGTAAACATTTTTGTCTCAGACATTTTGGGAGACTCAAGAGGATCTGCCTTGGTCAAGCCTGTATCAGGCTATCACCTGTTACACTACACTCATGTACCTATCAGCACCAGAGAATTTCTTAACAGCACAATGGGATTGAAAATGTATACTGATGGCTAATTTGCTAAAAGCTTAAGGACTTAGAAGCAAGTCAAAACTAGCATTGGTCTTTCTATAAATACTTGGTTTCAGGGTACTGAAGCATAATGTGTTGCCTGAAAATACTGAGAGATCATCTGTATACACATATGTCATGAGTTGACAAGTCTGTCCTGCCCTCCATCCTAAAACATCAGCAGCTCCAAGCCATAATGTAAGAATCAATGTAAAAGGGTCCTGCTGCTTTCAGAAGATGGGGATGTTTCTTGTCAGCAGGAGTGCACTATATTTGTGTTTAGCTTTACTCTCTGCTTTTAAGATGTGTTTGTATTTTGTTAACTCACAATTAGATTTATTAGTCACACACAATAGGAACTGATTCAGTACCCTGTTATCCTACTTATCCAGACCATTGTTTGACCATTGATTTCTCTCAGACAGATATTGGCAGTATGCTACATAAATAAAATAATAGTGGAAATGTACCAAGCATCCATATTGACCATCTCTGTCCTTATTCTCTTGCATTCAATATAGTATCCCTGATCAATGCAAAAAAAACCCAGGAAAGAATAGAGTTCAGCCTGAGCCTCCAGAGAACAGTGAGAACGTTCCTGCTACTACCTTGATTTCTATCATTTTCTTAGCTGTTAAAAGTTTCCACTTTTCAGAGAGTATCCCGTATTCTAAGTTATCTAAGAAATCTCTCATTCTCTTTCATTAGAACCTGCTGACTCTCATTTGGGCCACAGATTTATGCATGCTTCTGTTCCAGAGCACTGTTGAAAACCTGAAGTTGGTTCTGAAGTCAAACTATCACCTAAGTTGAACAATTTATCTTCTTTTTAGCTAAGACCAACACATCCTGACTGTCCATCATATGATGGAGGAAGCTATTTTCTGCATTGGGCTTCACCTGCCTTACTAATAAGAAAAGATATCCTCCTTATGTTGCTGGCCTATCTTCTTAAATTCACGCTTCCTTTCTGGCTCTATTGCTTCTCTCGTGCTGAGAACTTTGAAGCAGATCCCCCTTTGTGCATTGATCAAAAAGATGAAAAGAAACAACCTTTTCACTACAAGACTTTAGTCGCTTAAATATACAGAAAATCCAACACAGCACTCCATATCCATATTTCTAGGGTATTATTTTACACGGGGGAAGCACAGGACAGAAAATAAGCCAGCCAGGAAAAGAGGCAGAGCAAAACAAAGAAACAAGTCAGGGCAAAAATACAGCAGTTTAACATAGGACTACTGCTGAGGTAAGGCCAACTTTGTCAAAGTTGAGGTTACATTACTGTGCTCAGTCTCAACAGCAGCTTTCAGTCTTTCCTTTGTAAAAAATTAATCGATGTTTCTGAAACATAAAATATAAACATTAAGTACACCTGGAATTCTTCACTGTTTAGCTAAGGCAGGCATTCATACTGTAGAAGTTCCAGCTTAACCACTTCAGTAGTTATTCCCTCCTTCTGGACACCAGATAATTTCATTATCCATTTGCATGAAATGTAACTCCTCAGGACCTGTCACTCATACCAGGATACACTTCTCCCTACTTTGAAATTGTGGAAAAAAACATGGCAAGGGAAATAGCAGGAACGAGTAGCAGGTACACTGAATTTTTTCATATTTATTTAATAATTGTTGTATGGAAGGTCATAGTGAACTTTTGGCTTAAAATGATAATTTGGTGAAATAATGGTATGTGCGTGCTTGCTGCTGTCTTTTAATAGGAGCTTTTTGAAGCACGTGGACAACATTAATGGAAATAAGCAGAAGAAAGAAATGCCAATATCTCTGTCCAATTCTAGTTCTATATTCTTTGTGTTTCAAGTGGATGGAGAATCTAAACGCTGCAAGTGCAATGCTTGCACACATAGTCATAGACTTTATTATGGGCAACAAGAACAGGAGTACAGAGACTATTTTTTGAAGTGACAGGGCTGGCAGGGTGAAGGAAGCACTGAAAAACAAACCACTAAAGAGACAGTAAAACAAACAAAACCCACCACCACCGAAAAAAACCCACCAAACCCAAACCTTTAAGGAGTATTCTATTAAGCTGATAGTCCAGACCTAACTTTGTTGAGTTTATATGAGTTTCGGAGAGATTTTTCTAAGATAATCCTGGATTAAAAAAACATTTAAACATTTTACCTATCATGAGAACAATAAAATATAAAGAAGATACTGGAACAGAAGCCAGAGTGGCAGGCTTACAGAAAAAGATAACTAGCAAAGGGGAAAAATAACCCAGTTAAAGTCCGATTCTGCCATCAGTGTCCCTGTGATATGATTCAATTACACAAGGTGTGACTATACTTGAACTAGCTCTTTTGTAATTGCTTGGGTAATAATAGTACTCAAGATACAGTGCTGTGATTTGGCACAGAATAACCACACATTTACATAAAGTGAGGCTGGCTTATAGATGCTACAGAAACACCCCAAATAAAGAAAGCGAGCAGAGTTCAAGTGATAAAGCAAGCACTCATACATTTTTGGGGGATGAGGAACATAAACAGCCTTTTACTCTACTAAAATTAACAGTGCTATTTTCCATCAGAGAGAGATGTGTTTCAAAAACCAGCAAAGGCTTCCGTAATTGTTTTTAAAAACAAAAGAAAACAAGAGGAGAAATAGAAGAAACAGGTACAAAATAGAGAGGAAAGGTTGAAATTAATTTTATTTCACAACACAGAAGAATTAAGAAGAAGGAAAGTGTACTGAAATAAAGAAAAGCACTGAAGGAAAATAAGGAAAACCAACACTTCAATGTACGATAATTACTTATTCCACTATTACCTTTTTCCGTGACATTTTATTGATGGTGTTTCATGGATCGTCAATAAAGTAACACTACAAAAAGCGCTAGAATCTTATTTCCTTCTGGTGTTTGTGCTAGATTGACAGTAACTAGTCTATGACAAAGGGGCAACCAGTTCAGCTTGAAGACCTGATGCAAGAGCAAGGGGGGG
>NW_009229796.1:0-6493 GCF_000690835.1 Fulmarus glacialis
TTTTTTTTTTTTTTTTTTTAATTGTGTAACTAATCTTCTACCAACTGATGCTACAGTATTGCAAGTATCATAACCACATAAGGTATGCAGACCTTGTAAATATTTATCACAGTAACATTAATAGTATATGCCATCCTGGCCAACATGAGCACTGGAAAACAAAAAAACGATGTGCCATAAGAACAGAAAAACACAGCAGTGTTCACACATGCACTTTACACAGAAAAGGTAGACTAAAAAAATAATAAATAATAAAAAAGATATATTATCTCTATTATGACTAAATGTTTTAAAATATGTGAGATATTCTAAAGTATTTTATAAAATTATATGTAGTAAGCAAAATACAGGATGACATGGTTCTGCACACGTACCAACCACTATGGAATCAAAGATAAGTACTGTAAATCCTTATCTGCTCTAGCCCAATACAGGTGGGATAAAAGGAGTGGCCCAAACAAAGATAATTCCATACAGGAGGGGAAAAGGGCAGGGCAATCCAAGATAAAAGAGGAGGATCATGCAAACAATCAGGAGATTAAAATGCCTAGGGCACAGAATACTGGAGAATTTTTCTTGACTGTGAACCAGAAAAGACTGCAAGGAACTGACTGCTAGTGAGCTCCCCTTTTCAGAAGGGAAACAGGAGGAGACATTCCTGGCAAAAGACGCTAATCTTCAAAGGCAATTGATCTGAATCCCAAAGGCGGCTTCCTAGGGGCATGATGTTGTCTAGATCTGTGTACTTCTGTTACCCGAATTGCAGATTACTTTTTTTTAAATATTCATCAAATTCTGAATGTTATATAGTTCAGATACTGTGTGTCACTGAAATGATGATCTGTAAACTAGCATACCATGGAGATGTAGAAAAAAGCTTACGCACAAGCAGCTTGTAAATACGCATTAAGAAATCATCATGCAGAGCTCAGGAAAACTGGATTGCTAAGCATCACGAAAATCAAATGTGTGCCAGAGGAGTGAAGGATAAAAAGAAGTAGGCAATTAAAAAAACCCAGGATGTCTAAAAGTACTGGAAATTTTTCCTCAAATACTTTGCCTTTGACAACATTTTTCGATTTTTTTGCCAGTCTCTCTCCCCTTTTCTTTCAAAAGCCTTCAAATAATCTCTTTGAGTGGGTGGAATTTGAGAAAAATACTTGATTTTCAGAGTTTTTTGTCTTTTTTGGTCAACAGTCTCAAAGTAGTGAAAAATATTTTTAAAACCTTACAATTTTATCAAAAGTACTTCTTTCAGGAGAATCCTCCTGATACTTCTTGGTTGCACCTGTGTGTGGTCTCTTGGCTTTTTAATTTAGTACTTCACTACACAGGCAAGCAAGGATAACTAGAATCACCTTGCTTAGCCTTCTTGTAAAATAATGTGTCACGATCTTTAATACAACACTTTTTGTAACACTGCTTCTATATGCAAAAACATGCCCTCTACCTTGTGAAGAAAAATATTTTTTTCTTTTTTAACTGAAGTAGGACGTTCCAGCCAATCCTCCGCACAGCATGTACTCCCACTACCAAGAATGGGAGGGAAACACTAATAAAATGTGAGATGAAAACAATAAACAAATAAATATAACTAAAAACAAGCTCTGGTCCTGGAAAACAAGAAGTGTGCAGATGTTGCTTCAAACCTTAAAACTTTTTATACTATTACAATATATTTCTTTTGTTTTTGTAAAACTGAGCCAATAAATCAGTTTGGTTTTTGAGTACTACATGTATAATCCTTTGTTCAGCTTAGTAAGAACAATAAATTTTCATTATCTCATGAGAATACTTGAAGTTTATAAAGTGATTTTTCATTATTATGTTCCCAAGTTGAAAGACTTAAGTACAAATCCATTTTCATTGCTTTTACCCATATGTTTCAATTAATGCAAGATCGTAGACTATATTAAAAAAACAAAACCACAACACACATTACAGGAAGTCAGTGTGACTGTATATAGAAAATATACATTACATATCCAGATATAGATATGATGTTCTGTATATCTTTCTATAGCGGGCACATAGTTCCAGCAGAATTTCTGGAATCAGTCTGTGCCTGTATCAGGTGTCCTTATGCTGGGGCTCAGTTCCGATGCCCACATATGAACCTAGTGTCAATTGAGGTGTCAAAGGGTATCCTGCCTGCTTTCCACTGCCTTTTCCATAAAGTTATGGGTCATCCATAGTTGAAGCATCATATAATTCCAGCCCCATGCAGATGTTTCTAGAGCTATGAAGACTGGCTCCCATCAAATTTTGTCTGGAAATTATGGCCACATGGTCTGTAGAGGGTATGCAGTACTGCAGGGAAGCACAGTCTGCTTTGCATCTGCTGAGTGATTGCTCTGCAGATGCGGTGTACCTAGCACTATTGGGATACAGCAGATTTAATGGGTTCAAGCTTTGTATATGTAATCTAACTAGATGCACAGGTAGTTCATCTGATGCTTTTTAAAATAATCCACATTATTAAACATGGCTTCACTAGACATAGCCATAATATATAGCATTTCCAGATAAGCCATATCCTGGCTGGTGCCATAAAATCTATTAAGGCTATGAGATATACTGAAATCCCAGACAAATTAGATCTTTCAAGTACCTCAGGACAACATTTCTAGGTAGAAAAAAGAGGGGAATTCCACAAAAAAAAAATTGTATAACACAGCCCAGATACCCGGGGTCAGAGAAATGGGGTGGGAAGCCATTTTATTTGGGTGTGTTTTTCAAGTCCCTGATAGAGCTAGAAAACGCAGCTGTTTTGAACCTTCTTGCTAAACCACATCTCTTCTAGAAATAGATTCTTTAAAATGAAGAGATTAAGCTTTACCTCACTGAAATAGTGACTCTTGTGCTTAAGGATGCAATCAAATACCAAAAGCTACACTGCACTAAAGATTAGAAAGCCCCTGCAAGAAAGACGAAGACTGCAGATATTTACTAGAGGTCAAGAAGCAGAAAGAGGTTTTCATATTTTTTTTTAAAGTACAGGATATCTTGCCCCTGAGATCTGTTTGATTCTGTCTGGCACGGCCCTACACCTTCAGAAAATGTTCTGCCTTTATTACATTGTACTGCTTATGAAGTAGATATAAACATGAAGACTAGAAATCATACAAAAACTAACTGGACACTGTACTATTTACCCATACCTGTTTTACACTGCATAAAACTGCAGCTAGTGTTCCTGTCTTTCACTTAAAAGAGAAAAATATGTCAAGACATACGAAACTCTAAGGCTATGCTCTTTGCCATTTATCATAAACTAAGGCCAATAAATATTTATACATCCTTGAAAGCTATTTGGTTTTTTGTGCCTCCCATAGTACAATCTCATTTTGCAACTGAATCATGGAGTGTAAATATTTAACAAATATTTCAAATGAATAAAGCAGTCTGGGAAAATACTGCTTGTATTTCCTAAGAAAAAGAGGTCAAAATTAAATGGATTTTTTTTTCTTCTATGTACAACTTTCACAAATGGTTTCTACTTCTCTGTTAATACTTCAAAATAACAATGCTTCTTATTTTTCAAGTTATATGGTTTTTTTCCCTTATTGTTGTCTTTGGATACAAAAAATGTTTTTAGCAAAACAGTAATTAGTAGTAAATAGTATATAGTTAAAGCCAAATCATAAAATGCACAGTTGTAGAATTTCATAAAATATGCATTTTCATAAAATTCTGGCCTCTCTTCAGTTTTTTGTTTAAACCATAAGTGTATACAACATGCTTTCACAATCAAATGGACTGAAAATATTTCATTATTATATAACAAAATATTGTTTGACTATTTTTTCCCTAAACCACTTCAAAAACCTTATTGAGAGTATTCTACAGAAGTTAGGTATCACCACTGACAATTTTTCAATTACTTCAAGCCTATGGTAGTAAAATATCCTTTGAAAAATCCTACCTAGCCAAGATTATATGTATGATAAAATGTAACACCAAAAAGCTTATTGTCCTTTCAATATGCATTAACAAAAACTGAGAGAAATATGCTATTTCTAAATCAAATCTGAAGCAAGAGTACAACTGTATTGTTTCTTTACTCCTGATAACTTTTTTTTTTTTATTCCTACTCACATCAGGAAAATATTAACATTAAAATTTAATATTATGACTATAGTAATAAGCCTTTAGATTTGCAAAACCTGCACGTGCGTTTCACTGAATGATTCAAATTATGCTAGCACAGTGAAAAAGGCAATTGTATACTTAATAGTAATACAGAAGATATCTTTCTGAAGTAGGGTTTTATTTTCCACATTTGATAGTCTGCTTTGGTTTTCTGACTAAGGAAGCATATATACACAAGTTAAGAGATGTCATAATCTACTTCTGAACAAAGCTATTATACTAAATCAGGCCCAAGATTAGGTTAAATAACCTGTAAAACATGGATCCATCACTTTCACTGATTTATTAAAAAGTAACCTTGAAGGGTGTGAGATCCTGAAGAGCCTGTATACAATTTTTGTTATTCATATTAAGTGGTTTGTCTAATCATACATTTGGAATGTAAGATAATTGCCCACAAAAAGAGAAATGAACTTCCTTTGTAAGGCTGGCATTGTAAGTCAGTAGTAGGAGAAAAGACATTCATTGATCTGGCTGTATTCCAATATAAATTCTCATATCTATACGGATAAGAACAAATCCATGGCATCAGCCAAAATACACAGGTAACCCAAAGACCATTCCCATAAAAGTGTAAAAAAGTTAGGCAACTGGCATCTTCACATCGCATTTTATCTTCCATGGCTCATTTGGAGTCAAATTTTTCGTGTACACATCCTTGAAAAAGTCCAAGGCATTAAGCACATGGAAAGATGGAACCCAGGTGAACAACCCAGAGACGAGAAAAAGGACAGGACTTTCTCCATGACCCTGGAAGCTCAAAGACCTAACATTTTTGATAAAAATTTAATGCATACGTAAGTCTGCTATGGCAGATTTGGGTCATATAGATCATCTTTTTCTTTATTTCTTTAAGTGGAATCTTGAGAATGCTTTGGTTTAAAAACCAATAACACCGTGCTATTTTAAATTACTCCCAGAAAGATAACAGGCTATTTGGTTTAAACCTTACGTTAAACAACTGGCTATTTTCCAGTGTTTGTCATTGCACATGATCCAAACGTACCTATGGACATACAGACAAAATGGTATCTTTATGGATTGTTATTCAAGCTGATATGCTCAATATTGCTAAGAAAGATGAAATGTCAAACCTAAATAATGTATACATTCTATGGTTTTCTCCACTGAACAATTTATCTTGATTTCTGAACGGATCATCCTCCCAAAGAAATCAAAAAAACCTATCCCCCAACCCTTCTATAAATTAAGAAATGAAGACTATTTGCGTCAGTAGCAATTAAGCCTAACTTTGATTAAATAATATTATTCCCGGAACAGATACTGCTGACTTGCATTCTTATAGGATAACTGGGAAGATAATACAACTTCATTATAGAGAAAAACCTGTAAAATGAAATTGCTTACTATTGCTTTCTAACAGGTGTACACTTATCAGGACACGTGGGCAACAATCCTGCAAAAATCTAATCTGTGCTTTCACTAAGAAAATGAAAAATTTTCATTACTTCTAGCGTTAGTCTGAAGATACAAGTCTCACCATGCCAAACAGATGACTAAGCAGCCACCATTTATCTTAATTAAAGTTCTTCTTAATCAAGGTACTGTCGATAAAATATAATGCTACTTAAAACTAAGATTCTTAGCATAGTTGCATAGTTCCCAGAGGCAACATCTATCAAGAAAAAATGTATAACTACAACTTAGTCCTGCTAAAAATGTAAAGAAAGAAAACAAAGCAAAGCAACAATTAATGAAAGCAAGCATAGCTAGTTTCTCACCTGTTGCTTAAATCATTCAAAGACCAAATACAATACATTACAAAGCCAATTGTGTCCTCAGTAATATACATACCGTATATTTTCTTCAAAAGCAAGTGCCTTACACAAATATGTATTACTAGTTTAAATGGAATTATTGCCAAATTCTGCAAAACAAAGATCAGAATTTAATCCATCCTAAAGATTTTGGCAAAACAGGCATTTTAAAATTATTTTTAAAAGTTTCTTCTACATTCATGTAGACCCATTCTCTAGAGAAAAACTCTCCCCTACATTCAATTAAGTAGGAAGCGAGGTCATACTGGAAGAGATGACATCTCACTTCTTTTTAGAAAGCCCTCTCTTCAGTCTGCTCCATTTTGAATCTATAAATGACCTGTCCCTAACTTCAGGACTTATGAATCCTGTACTGAGAAAAAGGTTTTTAGATGACCCATTGATCCTTTTTCAGAAGGATGAAAAACAGTAGCGTTATTTATTCAATAAATTCCAGAACATCAGCTGCATATTAAGGTAGTAACAGGGAAGGGAAAATTCTTATTTTCTATTCTAACTTTTAAATTATATTTTTGCCTCAATACTTGGTGAAGTAAGGAGGG
>NW_009229797.1:0-869 GCF_000690835.1 Fulmarus glacialis
ACAGCTGTGGATGAGTAGATGATGAGTAGAGAGCTCTTGTGGTTGGACAAAAGTGACCTAAACTTGAGAAAGTAAAGCAGGGGGTCTGTCAGAGCATTTACAGTGAATGAACAAGTTGTGATCCTTATCTTGTGCTACTCGATTTTATTAGAAGCTTTTTTGTTATGTAATTTCTTAATAATTTTCTGCTTAAAAAGCAGTTGTTTAAAAATTTCCACGGGAATATCATGGTAGGTAGGACAGCAAAGGAGGCTATCAACAAAAAAGACTTACTCTATCCTACAGTGAAGTTTTGCAATTGGTGGTTCCAACTTAGTTTATAGAAAAGCCATATTCTTGCATTTAAAAAAAAAACAGTAGGAAACTGGCTGTTTTAAAAGTACGGTGAGTTACAGAGGATGTAGTCTTGAGACTAAAGAAGACTAATAGAATAAGTTCTTTAATTAGTAAGTATAATTCATTTGCCATACAAATGTCTGTATAGCTATTACAAGTTACTCCTTTTTAATGCCTACATTCAAAATTTTACTTTTTTGGTGTCCTGGTTTTGGCTGGGATAGAGTGGATTTTCTTCCTAGTGGCTGGTATAGTGCCGTGTTTCGGATTTAGTATGAGAATAATGTTGATAACACACTGATGTTTTAGTTGTTGCTAAGTAGTCCTTACACTAGTCAAGGATTTGTCAGCTTCCCATGCTCTGCCAGCAAGGAGGTGCAGAAGAAGCTGGGAGGGAGCATAGCCAGGACAGCTGACCCAAACTGGCCAAAGGGGTATTCCATACCATAAGATGTCATGCTCAGTATATAAACTGGGGGGAGTTGGCTGGGGAGGATTAACCGGTGCTCGGGAACTGGCTGGGCATTAGTCGG
>NW_009229798.1:0-13473 GCF_000690835.1 Fulmarus glacialis
GGCAGCCAGGGGGCCGATCGGGAATTAAAACTTCGGGGGGTTCAGGGTGGAGAGGGACCTAGTGACCTTCTGTGTTTTCAGACCTCTCCGTCTCTCAGCGGAGAAGAATTTCCATAAGGTTTGTTGTTGGTCTTGCATTGCTCTGTTATCTTTAAACTACTGTCCTAGAGGTATTTAAAATATTTGAAACAATATTTATGAATGAAGTAATGTCTCTTCAAGCGCTGGGCTTTATTAAAAGGAAAATAAACCGTCGGCGCTGATTTTAAACAGGAACCTGCATATGAAGCTTACCCTTAAAAATACACTTTTTTCTAAAAGAAAATAGCGCAGGGTTATTTTCTGCATCATTAGGCATGCAAATGGATGTAGTGAGAACGTGCAGTTCAAACAGATCGTTGCAGCAGTAAATCAGATCTAGAAGCACTGTATTACTGGGTTTCTTATCATTTGGTCTCACTTGATGCACTTTGTTCCTGGTGATTTCTTCCCTTAGTTGAGAGAGAATAAACCCGGCACCTTTGATGTGCCCAAGGGAAACCTGCATCTTTCTGAAGAGCAAACATGGAGAAAAATGAATGAGTTCTTGCTTGCGTTGGTACTGGGCCATCTCCTTTTAAACCATATGCTGTGTATTTTTGTAAAGTCTGTGCCAGGTTCAATCACCTTCATTCAGTGTTGCAGGATCCTTCTAGAGTTTAACTCACTGCTTTTTGTATAGTGCTGTATTACTGAGCAGGAAAATATTTTACAGACATAGCTTTCAATTTTCATGTGATGAGGGAGCAAATGGTTTCCCATTACACTAAAAATGGGAATATTTCTCTCTTGCACAATACTTTACCATAGAGGCTAATTACTAATTACCAGATTTGTTGGCATCCGTTTAATATTTTTGGAGAGCAGTGCTTCATCATTATTGCTTATCGCTGCAATTAAAGAAGCTTTCACAACAGGGAAGGGGTATGCAATACATATTTCCCCACTGAAGACTGTTTTGGACCAGACAAGTGCACTACTGCTAAAATCTTTTTCCCAGTGAACTCAGTGGAAGGCTTGGCTGCTGTTGCAGAAGGGCTGGATCTGAGCGCTAGCATTTTAAAATACTGCATGCTTCTTCTGCATTTGAGTCAGTATTCTGTAGCTACCAGAATACATTATTTTTTCAAATACCCCAGTGTAACAAGTACATGCTTCATTTTTAAATACCACTTACAAGGAGAGCAAAAGTTCACATGGCTCCATTGCAAGAGAATCAAGCAGAGAAGTGGAGCAACGGCGGGAGCTGAATAAATTAGTAGATGTAGCAGAGGAGAGAAATTTATTTCAGAAAATAATTATTTAACTCGTGGCAAATATAAATGCAGGACCAAAAATCGAAGAGGTCAGCCACAATTTTACAATTTCATTTTGCTGTTTTCATGCAATTTGTCAGTTTAGAAACCATTAGAGAAAAAAGACACATAAATATTTTACTATTTCAACACGAAACAGTGATGCCTTAAGACATGAACTCAAACAATATTAAAAAATAAAACCAAAGTATTCAGCCTTTCGCCCTGTTCTTGCTTGTGTGCTCCTTTTCTGAGCTACACAGGCAGGATTGGATCTTCACAGAGAGTAACCGGTCTTTACTACCCGCATTTACATTTTCTGGGCACAGTCCTGCAGTCTTTACTGTCATGAGTGATTCTTATTAAGGGTTTATCAGAGTGACTAATCGAACATTGAAATTACCATGTTTTCTTCAGTAAACAGGATCGGGCCTGTTTACTATATTTAGTATTAGCTTGGATTAGCAAATCAAATGGTTTCTAGTTGTCACTGGTAAGATGATATTTCTGAAATGTATTTCCTTGGGGCTGTAATTGCATTTAGGGATGAGCTAGTTCAGTGAGGGCTTGTACAGTAGATATATTTCTATTTTGTAGCATATACTGATTTAAAGTGAGGCTCACAATAAAAACACTCCAGTGATTATTTTCTCCCTTCTTTTAGTGCATGGTGTTGCTAGTTCTTCTGCATGTGAGTAGCCCTGTTTAAACTCAGTGGGTGGACTCGAGAATTAAGAATGATCTTGTATGGGAAGAGTTTGCAGGATCAGGCGTGCATGCAGAAAATGTCTAATAGTCCTGCGTAACAAGGCAGAATCTGTGGAAAATGAAGGAAGAACAGTCATTTTCTCTTCTGCAATGCAAAGCACATATTTTTAATTGGAAAAGTAAGTTTTGTAAGTCAGAGTGGGCAGGTTTTTCTTCTATTCTGACAGATTTGGTCTCTATATTGTAGCGCAGAGATGACTGATAACCCCCTTCATAAAATTAGAAACCACACCCCCAGACCATCTGGCATATTACTTAAAGAAAAACACTACGCAACATGGAGCTTATCATTGTATTCAAAAAAGAAAATCCAGGCCAAGTTGTCAGAGCCCAGTGCTGCATGTCCGATTCAAAGAGAAATCCCTGTAAAGGCAACGTGAAAATTCTCCGTTTGTATCAGAAAACAGGGTCTTACATTAATTTGCTGTGATTGGGATCCATAGTCGGCAAAGGAGTTTCATTGGCGTGACGGGGAGCAGAGTCTGACCCTATTTAAAACAGAAAGCATGCATATCCCAGGAAGTAGGCAGCTGTAGCGTGCAGAGTACAGTTTTACTACTAACAGACTAAATCACCGAAACGGGGGCATTTCCTATATTCCGCCTGTGAAGTTCTCTTTGGCTTAGCAGCATGGTTTTTCTCCTCGCGCTTCACCTCTCCCATCTGTCCTGTGGGAGGTAGAGTTCATTTCATCACCTATTATGTTTGCCTCCCGCTGGGAACAGATTTTTCCCCCAGTCATCTCCCTGCGTGGGGAAACGCAGGGCTGAGTGTGCTTCTTTGCATGGTTTAAGGGCATCAACCACAGGGTCACCTTAGGCCATGTGAATTTAACGGCCTGTGATTAAGAACTAGCAGAGCAGCTTCTGTTAAGTGGAGAAACGTTCTAAATGAACAGTATACTTTCATGGAAAAGTGTTACGATTGCTGCAGAGCTCGATCTGTTGGAAAATCTTCTGTTGACTTTGTGGCTTTTGGTGTGGCGCTCAAATGAAGGATGTTACAATGCAATGTGTTAGCTTTCCTTGCACCGCTGAAACGTTATGAGAGGCGGGCATCTGCCATGTGTGTCCTGTGTTTTCCCTGAGACAGATAGAGGCAATACTCCTCCTCCTTTACAGATGGTTGATCACATCTAGGTAAAGGGAAAAAAACCTAAACAAAACAGGATCTTGCAGGCTGCTACTTATATTTCCTTTAATAGATCAAAGTTGAAAACTTAATGACATCTATCTCTGCAGTTGGATGTCAGAAGGGCATACTTTCCATCAGCCAGAAAGAAGATCAAACAAACAGATTGACGTTGCCTTGGGCTTTCTGGCTCTAGGACCGATTTGTAAGACAGACCATTTCAGTTTATTGTACCTTACATTGAATTCCTGAAAAAAGAGATAATGAGAATTTCCTAAGCTGCTGCTGTTGGTACTAGAAGACTTGGACCTATACCTTTTGGATGCACATCAAAGTGACATCTAGAAGGGTTTGTGATAAGACTGCATATATTGGAGATTGTACCTCACATAAATTGTTTGGGAAGGAGATGGCAATGCAAAAGTATAAATTGATAAATATAAAATAACAGTAGTCTTAGGATACTTTCCACATGGTTATTTAAGGAGAAGAGTAACAGCATATTGGCAGAATGTCACAGGAACTCTGTGATTTGTACTCCATGGCCCAGTGGAAAAATGCCAATTTGACAAAAAAGAACAATTTCAGCCACACTAATGGATTGACCAAGGCTAATTGCAAGAGTTTTTCTACCCATCATTGATATGTTGTCAGTACATAAAAGATTACAGAGAAATTTCTTGATCGGCTGCCATGAAAACATTTTTTTATTATTAAAACGTTACGAGAGAGCTGCATTAATCTGGCTTCGTGCAGCATCCTCCATCTTCACTCAGTGACAAGCAGTGTTCAATTTCTAAACTAAGAACCACCCGTTTCTAAGCTTTCTGCTCTAAGCCTCATTTTGTGAGGCGCTAAGCACCCGTAAACTCCCATTTCCTTTGCTAAAAGCTGAAACACCTTATCCTGCAACTTCATGCTCCTAAGTCAGTACATTGGGGGGAAAAATAGATGCAAATTCTGACGTGATTCCTTTGGGAATTCTTTTCCAGATTGTAAATTAGGTATCAGGCTTCTTTAAAGTCAAACTAGAGAGTGCTATTTGTAATTACCGTAGCATCGTCGTTTTACTGAAATAAAAGAAAGTCTTCTGGCCACACATACAGAGTCAAGTGTGGGTTTCAAAGCTGACTTTCTGATTTTTCAGTCCTGCTTGGGCAGGACTCCTGTTGACTTAAAGATGGCTTGAAGTGCAGTGATTTTCCCATTGACTTCACTGGGATATGGAATTCCTTCCAAATGCCTGTGGGGACCAGGGGGACACCAAGTGCCTTTAGCATTGTAGTGTCTTCTGGCACCAGGCATGTACTCCATAATTCTGTTTATTAAAAAAAAAAACAACAAAACCATTGATGCTGTGTTGATAGAAGTAATACAATTTGTGTTGCATAATGCATTGAGGTTTGACTGGAACTTCTTTTGCAGTCTGCTGTGCTAGCTGTGTAGATCTCTTTTTTTAACCCCCACAGTGAGACGTGAACTTTTGAAATGATACACATGCCTAAGATATGTAGCGAGACAGTGAGATACAGCATGAGCCAGAGGCCTTCTTCACCTTAAAAATCATCTTATAAGCAACACATGCTCCTCGACACGTCATTTTGCTTTATAAACATGGTGATAGAATATGGCTAATTGCAGCTGAGTTGAGCAGTTATATATAAGCACATGGCTTAACATATTGGTTAGCTGATCATACTATTCCTTTAGTCTTACCAGTTTCTTTAAACAAGATAGCAAATCAGTCATGCTGGAAGGGAGCTATGCCAGCCTGTTGAATGTGGGATTAGGACCTGTGGCTCAGGCCTGCCGTCAACCTGGCATCATCGATGGTTTCTCTTTTCAGCAAGATGTCTGTGCCCACCAAGCAGTTCGGATTAGAGGCATTAGTTTTGTGTTTAATCTTTTTTAAACCTCTGTTTGCATGTGGACAGAGATGCTTCTTGCTCTGAGCCTGGCTTGGATCTTACACTGAGCAGAATTCATGCTGCTTTCTTTTGAGTGTCACTTTGTTGCCTCAAGTTAAGGGAGAGGTTGTGACAACTCGAAGCTGCCAGAAGGGAGGTCAGTATTAAGGTGTTGGGTGGCTGAGCGTTAGGAAGCGGAAGAGGGCTGGAGGAACATCAGAACGGATTCTCATTTTGCATAACACCATTTGGGGTCAGGTGGATGGCCTGGTGCCGTTGGAATGGGATGCAGGAGACCTGGCTCTGCTCCCCAGCTCAGTTGCAAACTTCCTGTGGGGTCTCAGGCAAGCCATTTGATTTACCCCACTGATGAGTTTTCTGGAGTACAATAAAAGCAGAAATAAAATCTGTTAGTCATTGCTGTGTTACACTACAGGACTGGGACTGCAAATAAGGCCCACTATCAGCTCATCAGGTTCCAAAACTTCCCATCGAAATCAATGGGAAACAAGCACTCTACATAGGAAATAGGAGCCAACTTATTTGGGTGAATTGAGAGTCTGGATTTCACACTGACTTATTTCAGACAAGGATCTGTTCAGCTGATGAGGAGAATAGACAGGACCAGTGGGTGATCCTGGCATGACCTCTTGGACCTCCCATTTCATCTTCTCTTAGCTACCTACAATAATATTTTCCAAGGAGTGAAGATAGACCTTGAAGCACAGAGCTCTTTCTGAGGTGCTGAAGATACCGCTGTCTTCATGTCTTACCAGGCTCTGCAGGTGATTCCACCAGCTGCATGGTCTTTAGGGCAGGATTTCTTGGAGGGAGGAGAAAAGGAGTTGGTTTGTTTTGTAGAGCAGACCCTTATGGTGTGCATTACTAATAAAGCTGAGAATAAAACAAGTTCCAGAGTCACAGTCAACTGTGGATGCAAAATGAACTGGAAGCAGGGAGTGTGACAGTGCAGAAGACAGAGGAGTGTAGGACGTTGGTAGCATGTTGAGAGGGTAATTGAGTACTGTGTAATAAACATTTACGTTTTTTAGTGTACATCACAGTTTTCTTTGGAGCCAGTGATGTTGCAGAAGGGCACTCCAAGCAGCAGAGTGCTAAAAATCTTAGTGTTGGTGTACTGGAATCTGTGCAATCCTTAGTTTGCTTACATCTTCCTGATCCCCTGTTTGCAGATTGTGCTTGTCGTTTTCAGAACCCCACTGCACGGGACACGACCTGGACTGCTTCACTTAACAAAACCAAATAGTTGGAGCAGTTATTTTGTTATTTTTTATGATAAATGAAATGCCAAGTTTTCCATCTTTGCTTTTTCTCATGGCCCTTTAACCCATGTGGTAGGCTTATTTAGGGAACAAGACAAGCCTGGATGCAGTCCCAGAGTTTGCAGTAGCTTCAGATGCCCCTCCAAAGGTTAGGATACTTCACAGGGGATTTGTTCTGCAACAGAGAGGCTAAAAGGAAACCCATGCTAGTTACTTTTTGCTTTTGATTCTGTCCTAGTACTGCCCTGAAAACCAAGCAAGAGAAAATTTACAGAGGCAGCATTGTTGCTGTTGGGTGTGTAATACCATATTTTCTACCGTAGCCTCATGCCAGAACTTCAAAAAACTTCTTGTAAGAAACATTTCACGTGAAATATTACTGTTCTTATTTCTACACCTTTCCAGTAAGAAAAGCTTTATTATGTCTTTCACATAAAAATGCAACTGTTTTACTTTAGATATGGTTTTGTGTCACAGAGTGTGCACTGTTTCTGGGGGCTTTCAGTAAAATGGATATTAGAATTAAATTGTGCATGCTTATACATGACATTTAATGTCTATGTCTTCCCTGTCTTATGCCTTTGCAATTGCATTGACAGGAGTTGCATTAGACTAATTGCAGCAGGATTTGGTCTTGTGCATGTGTACAGCACAGATTTATATGTATGGAACAGCACTGTAGCGACAATGATGCGAGTAACGTAGCTAAGGTTTAATATTTTGTTTCCTGTTTTAGGATATGATGATGTTTCAGAAACAAACTTGAGATCTTATAGTGTTCATTCTGCTAAACATGTGCAAGAGAATCGTCCTGTGCCCATTCGCAGAAAAAGAAGCATTGGTAAGAAACCAGTTATTTGTACTTAGGGAGTAAAAACAGAGGGGGTGCTTTTAGTCAGCCAAGCAGGACATTTCACTGGAAAAATGTGACACGCACAAAGGAAAAAGGCCATTTCTAGTTTCTGTCTTTCTTTTTGCACAAAACAAGCCGTTGCCTGAGAACTGTCTTCTGGAGGATGTCCATAGGAGACAGACAAGCACAAATTCTTTACATTCACTTTCTTGTTGCAGCATGTTAGAAAGCTAGACCTTGGTTAGAAAATGCTGTGATATTCAATGTATAATTCATAGTGTGGGGAACAACTACAGCAGTGTGCTTTAAAAAACATCAACAGTTGGTAGAGTTTTAAGTACAGAAGCTCCACAAAAGGAAACAGCTTGACTCTTTATTCAAAAGAAAAAAAAACAGTTTATCCA
The DNA here is from genome assembly GCF_000690835.1 of Fulmarus glacialis. Lineage (NCBI taxonomy): Eukaryota > Metazoa > Chordata > Aves > Procellariiformes > Procellariidae > Fulmarus > Fulmarus glacialis. Next base: position 7,681 of record NW_009229798.1, read on the forward strand.
AAAAATTAAAAGCCATTGACTGAAATCCTGAGGCATTGATTTCCATCATTGCGTAGAGCACCAGGCATGTTTACATGGGGATTTTTTTCTTATTAAACAATAATGATGGTGATCCAACAAAGGCCAAATATAAATTTAAAGACATGCTAATGAATTTTAGAATAGGATTTGTATGCAATGCTTGTCCATCTGGTTAGATCTGAGTGTTTTACCATTCCATTTGACTGTGGAAAAGATCCATCATCTCATCTATTATAGGTAATTCAGAGTCAATATATTTGTACTTTAAGCTACGGTGGTGCGCAGCGGATAGCACAGCATGCTGTCAGCATGCATTTGCAGTGTGAATTGGCAAGCGCGCTCGTCACATTGAATGCCTCTAGAGAACAGCGGTTCTGAAACAGTCTGCTACACTTGGCACCTTACTCTGCAAGGTGTTGAATGCCTCCCCATAAAAGTCAGTGGGAACTGGATATGCTCAATAACTTGTAGGAGTTGCCAGCTATCTTGCAGTATTGGGTCCATTAGTTTTCTTGAGTTCATGGTATTGGGCATTGAGAAGAAGAGTTTTCACTCTGTTTAGCTGACTGAAATGCATCTCTTTCAAAACTAAGCCTAGATTTTCATGTTACCGGCACAGGCCAGGGCTGAACTTCTTGTACTTCGGAAGTAACTGAAGAAGTGCAGGCAGTATTCCAGTTCCCTGACACATCTAACCCAAAGCTATCGCTGCTTCCACTGTATGGCAAAAAAATACAAGCTGCCTTCTGAAAACTTATCATGGAATCATAGAATAGTTTGGGTTGGAAGGGACCTTTAAAGGTCATCTGGTCCAACCCCCCCCTGCTGTGGGCAGGGACATTTTCAACTAGATCACTTGTCATCAAAGAAGTTGTCCCTGCAATTGCTGTTATTTTCTGGACCATTTTGAATTGTCAGCTTGACGTCTTAGGCAGTCAAGGTTGAGAACAATACAACAATACATGGTTTGGATTTTTCTGGCAGCATCGTGCAGCAGCACAGAGCTACTCTTTCTGATCCTCATGTGGCTGAAACAGTTGTCTACAAGCTCACCTTACCTGAGCCCAGCAGGATATTGATTTAGCTGAAAATTACACTGCAGGTTCTTTGGTCATGCTACTCTTGTGGTTTTGCCTCATTCAAAAAATAACCAGTTAAATAAAACCCAGCATGTACAAAGCTTTGATAACTTCATTCAAAAAAATGGCAGTTGCCCTTTGGGATGGCAGATGGACCAGACTCCCTGATGAGGGGATCTTAAGGTTTTGGAAGTGGAAACCCAAGACTCAGAAGTTTTAAGCTGGTGCAGGTTGTTTCCCAGCTCAGCCAATTTGGGTGTGATACAGATACCCTCAATGCAACTTCTGTGGTGGTATGTGCCAGGTATTGCATGTTTGTGATAATATGTGTGCAATGATGGCCCCAATATTGTAAAATAACAGCTGCTGTTAGGCAGTGGCTATGAGGCTGTGTTAGAGGATCATCTAACCTGGAGAAGCCCCTGGCTTGCTGTCACTTCTAAAGAGCCAGAATTGTCTTATCTAATGGTATGTGCTCTGAGCTATGTTGGGAGCCGGGCCATTGTAAACCCTCATTTTAGGGCTGGGCTTTTGGGAGTGAGTCAAGCTTCTCTCTGTGCTAGCACACACAGTTTAGTGGTAGGCAAACAGTACTCAGCGCTGACTTGTCAGTAAGCAATGGGAACTGAGAACATCATCTCAACCCGCCAGCTAAGGGTGCCACTCATAAATCGATGGTGTAGAGTATCTGGGTGCTCTGAGGTGAGAGCAGCTGCTCACCTGGAAGTGTGAATTTCTTGTGTTCGCAGAGGAAGCCATCCCGGCTGTCTGCAAAACACGGACGGTTATATACGAGATACCTCGGAGTCAGATTGATCCCACCTCTGCCAACTTCCTGATATGGCCACCCTGCGTGGAGGTGAAACGTTGCACTGGCTGTTGCAACACCAGCAGCGTGAAATGCCAGCCATCGCGGATACATCACAGAAGTGTCAAGGTGAGCAAATGGTGGCTGCAGAGCCCTAAGAGGGTCCTCTTAAGTCTAAAAGCTCCAGGTATTCTTGTGGCTGTTCTGTATGACTTGGATCTTTATTATCATCCTCATAGCTGGAGGATCAGATACAATGCTCCTCTCCGTTTTGAGTGAGCAGATGGCCTTTTCAAGTTACATGATCATTGGAAAATCTTGGGTTTGGATTTGATTTTCACAGGATTCCCTTTAGGTTTTTCTTCCTTTGTAATGAAAATAAAGTTGATTGTGTCTTTCCCATGATCTCGCACAGTACAAATCTTAAAGTTAAGAAGATAAAATGACTCAAGGGGCATTGGACTTAAAAAAATAAATAAATCACAGTATGGAATGCTGTTTTCTTAATTAAATATTATGCAGCCTAAATTGGGCTTTTATATTTGTCAACATAACACTTTTGATCTGAAAAAATGTGTTTCAAATTATCTTACCCTAGGGATAGAAGACTCAACGGCTTCATGCTGTATTTATTCATTAGACTAAATCCCTGTTGCAATTTTCCAGTAAATATTACGTGAAATATTTCTTATGTTCATTCGGCTTCACTGTGTTCTAATTTTTATCAGTATTTAAACAAGTAATGTTGATTTACATCTGCATGTAGGAGATTAGACTTTCACTTAGCATTTATATTGTTAAGACTCTGAGTTCTTGTTGCCCTGAGTATTTTAAGAGCAAAATTTAAAAAACCCCCGACACATTCTTGAACATAAAATTGCCCAGCCCAACATACTGATCACTGTACTTGCAATGGATTTCTGGTACTGTTAACCCATGTAGCGCTGTACGTCCTAAACACAAAATAATGGCATCTAAACCAGTTCGTTGTTTTTCATACACACAGGCATGCATCTGAGCAGAATTTCTTTTTCTTTTCTGTTTCTGAACATCTGAAAGATGTTTTCACACCCAAATAAGCTGGAGAAACATCTGAACAGATTTCCTCAGTCTTTCAAAAAATAATTACACTTTACACTTGCTTGCTGCCCTTACTTTGGGGGATACGCTTTGCAGAAACAATCAAAAATGAGGAAAAAATTGGGATCAGTAATTATTTGAGGGCTGAGAACAAACTGGGGAAGTTGAAGCACTACAATTCTAAGCCATTCAGAGTAGGAGCTAAGCAGCAAAGTGCCTCAGGGTTATGATAATCTAGTGCTGTTGCCTTGAGTTTGATACAGCTTCCAGTTAATTTTGTGTAGCAACTAATACGTACAAAGCAGCTGGAGATGCCCAGCAAAGAGTTGAACCGTGTATTGTGAACTTGCTGTTGGTACTTGTGTATGACATTGCGACCCTGTGCTTGTTTCCTACCCCTGCAGTGATGGGGAAGGTTAGAGAGAGAGAGAGAGAGAGGGGTTTGGCTGTCGAAGTCCCCTGCTGCTGGGGACACCGAGCGTTCCCTAGAAGCTGCAAACTCCACTACTGGCAGCAGCTTTGCAGGATGTCATTGCTGGGGCTGCTTCCCCAGCGCACCACCACGTTAAAGAAATCTTAGTTTCTCATTCAGTTCACTGATACAGTTTTAGTGCTTTTAGATTTGCATTCATTTTAGTAGGGCACAAGCTAAAAGTAGGCTCAGCTGAGCAGCTGCTTTTTGCGGCTGTGTAAATATATTGCCACCAGCAATATCGATATACGTCAGCCAGCTTTGGAGGGCTTTTTTTTTCTCAAGCTCCAAGACTGCTCCAAACAGTCATTAAGTAGAAGGGGAAAAAAGGACAAGAGGTCAAGCAGGAACAGGATGTTCATTGTAAAGGTTGTAGGCTGACCCCACTGTCACACCAGAAATCTCTGAACAGAATCCATATTTATGCCCTCCAGAGTCAGATCCTCTTGTAGCTTTGATATAATTGATGGTTTTATGAGCCTTTTGCCAATCCTGCGTTCAGAGCTGAATGTCTGCTCATGCCATTAAGTAGCTGGCCCAGAGTGAGGGTCGCTGGAAAGGTAGGGGGAGCGGTTTTGGAGAGCCTTCTCAGTCGTTCCTGCAGTGCGGTTGGAAAGCCGTCTTGTGTTTTCCCCTGATGTCAGACTGCATAAAAGCCCTCTTTTGATTAAATGCTGAAAAGGCTTTCCCCACTTCCTCTTCATTGACAAGGTAGTGAGATCATAGCTGGCCCATTCACACTAGAAAAATGTTCACCCAGAAAGGTCAGCAAGTGGGTTTGCATCATCCAACAGGCGAAAGCAAAGGGTGTTTTCTTTGTCTTACTGAAGACCACTGTAGTCAAGGTTAAAAGACAGCCGTGGCAGTGTGGGAGGAGCAGCGGAGGTGCTTGTATTGGGGCATTCCTTTCTTGGGAACATGATTCAAAGGCTGTAGGGTTCGGGGATGTCCTTACTTCGCCCTCACTGCGCCTTGGTCAGTGAAGTACTGTTTATGGCCTTGTGGAATTGGAGCTGTAAGGAGGCTCCAAGGCAGGAGTGTTGGTGGCACAGCTTCCCCGAAGCGGGTCCTCTAAGGTTTCCCTTTCGTGGGATGGGTTAGTAAAAGGTAGGTTTGCCCTGCACCGTAACAGAGTGAGCCCATGAGGGCACAGCCTCCTGGTCCTAGAGACATCTCTATTCAGCAAGCTGTACCTGTACAGCACTGCAAAAATCGGAGTGAAATAAAGTGCCTGGTTGGGAGCTGCTCTTTGATAGGAAGGAAAGAATTGTATTTCTCTTCTGATAGAGTAATGGTGACAAGGATTGGTGAGTTAGGGGTGTTGGTGTCTATTACAGATATATTTCCTCCTCTGTCTGCAAAAGCATTTCAGTAACATCTGCAGATTCTGTTGCTTCTGCACAGCGAGATCAAGTTTTTACCAAGTACCAGACCATAATTTATTTGGGGGGTTTCTGAACTGAGTCTTCCCAAGAGGTTTCTCATAATGCTGAGCATGATGTTCTTTGTATATATGGTCACGGCAGCAAAAACCAGTTAATATTATAGAGCAAATCCTGCCTATACTGCTAATTTTGAATAGCCAAGCTGAGCGTTACGGTTGTTTGCAGCAATGCTCATCTCCAAACTAAGAAACAAAAGTTAATCAGTCCATCTACCTCAGCTTTGCCTTCTGCTGGGCCTTGAGCCATAGCTGAAGCCATAGCTTGAGCTCATAGCTTTAGCCATTTCTGAATATTCGATGTTGAGCTGATTTGGGGAAATTTAACCTACTGTATTCTCACAGTAAATCAGTATGAGGGAAAGATGCAGAGGAAAGGAGCTGGAAAGGAAGGAATGCAGGAGCAGCTCCTCGGCTGTCATTTGGGAGTTGTTCAGAGAGGTGTCGAAAAGAGATGGAAAAAAATGCAGGAATTCGAAACGAGTTGTTCAGCAGAGCTACCCAGCCTCTGAAGAGGTTAAAAAGGCCTTGCAGAACAAATTGCGTGTGTAGGTAGAGTGGCTGTATGTAATGTTTGCAGGTTTAAGAACATTTTTCTTCAGTGACTGTTTCTATCATTAGGATAAAGAGCACTTTGATTTTAGCTGTGGCTTAACTGGAGATTACTGCCAGCACTTGGTGGGACCTGCAGGCAGGACCAGGTGGCAGGTATCAAAGGTCAATTTAAGAGTGGAAGAAACAAGGGAAACACCGATACAGGTGAAGACAAGACAGAAAACCAGAGCGAGGTGCCCTCAGAGCCTGAGACGAACGCTGCCATCGCGAGTTGCCTGACAGAGGGCAAGGCTTGGCTCCCGCTTGCAGAGGACGTAGAGACCCCCCGTCAGCCACT
>NW_009229799.1:0-597 GCF_000690835.1 Fulmarus glacialis
TCCGTGATGGCGACTAAGTCATAGCTATTTTATCATAAAAGTCAGTGGACTTGGCCTAAAATGTTAACATAATAAACTAATAATACTACGAAAACTGTTCACTGCTTCCAGTAAATCTTATTACATAGTAATAAGATTGCTCCTAAGAAGACAGAAGTAAGTGTTATAATATCAGAAATAGTTAAATACAGAGGTAAAAACTTGCCACAATGTGTTGCATTTATAGAGTTCACAAAATGAACGATAGCATGGTATCCTCTCTGAGGAATTTCGTATGTCTATGAAAAAGCATATTATCTTGGGTATATTCTACCTCTCAGCATATTTTTAGAGTACTTGACACTTTTAAAATTACTTATCAATCTAAGAAAATATAAGAGAAAGGACAGCGTAGTACCTATTTTTCTTACACTCCACAGGAATGGTGGAATTGGGGAAAAGAAGGAAATGGTGGTGTTCTGAATAAATTAGAAAGAGAAGAGGGCTCTGGAGTATGAAGTTTGTCTCTAGGTCCAAAATCTACCCTCCTCTTTTACAAAAAAATTTTAGAAAAGCTTTCCCGTTTGGGCATATAGTGTACAGTCTGACAAACAGCAG
>NW_009229799.1:620-3288 GCF_000690835.1 Fulmarus glacialis
TGCTATTGATTGTACAACAGCTCAGTTTGCAATGTTAACAATCTGCTTATGTCACCACTGAAGTGATTACTAGAGAAGTTTAAAGTAGTTTTCAGTTCTTGCAAAAGTGAGATGTGGGGAAGAAGGGAGGGTAAACCGTATTAAAAAATGCCTGGGGAGATGAATTGGAGGGGTTGCATTTTTCATGGGAGAAATAGGTTGAGTGGATAAAAGATACAGAAATACCTTGGAAAAAATACTTTTACCACAAATTTGCTAAATTTCTGAAAAGTGCATTTTGCCCAGAAGGGGATTTTTTTTCTTTCCTTTTAAATGAAAAGAAAACAAACATTTTCTTGAAATCAAATTATTCATCAAGGTCACGGCCATTTGCAAAAGCGTAATTTTTCACATGCTGTATTCATCAACATGGTTGTGAATGCAAAGTACATGAAGTTGTCTTAATATTTTTGTCAGAGGTCTCTACATATTCTCTCTTGCAAACGCTTTCTTGCTTTGTCTTGTATTTCCTTCCATATATTCATAACTACTTTTAAAGGTATTTTCTGTGTGTGTGGTTTTCCGTCTTATCATTATATAGAAATTTCACAAGTTTCTGGATAGCCACTATTATTTTATTATATATTATGTTGTCACTATTCCTTTGAAGTAATGCTATTCAGAAAATTGCTCATATGACTAATCTTATTTTTCAGCTCTTACAAGGTATTCTTTCAGAGGGAAGATACAGACATATGTCACTTCCTCTTCTTTTTTGCTGATGAACAACATACACTGGTAGAAAAGGAACATATGGACATTTTCTTACACCCAAACCAAATTAACCAACAGAAAGTGTCTCTGATCTCAAGTAGGAAGATATTGATGCTACAGGCAGCAACAGTATCCAACACTTCTGTATTAGTAAATACAGGCCTATTTGTTTGTCTCATGCTTGGCAGAACTTTGTCATTGGAACTGGGGCCACTTTAGACCACCCCACTACCCTATTTAACTCTAGTGTATCCCATTGAACAGACCAGCTGGGCTTCATTCTGATAGCCAAAAATACAGCATCCCTCATATAACAAGATTTTATACAGTACGGAAACATGAAGTCTTCTCACTTTACCTAAATTGAATGCCACTTAATGGAACCCATACTGATATAATTTTAGTGGGGGTTTAGAGGAAATATTTACAGATAATGTAAGGTAACCCAGAAAAGCACTTTTAAATCCCTGCCCTTCCCACTCCTCCCCCCAAAATTCTCAGAGAGAAAGAGAGACGACATTTGCGGGAGCAGAGGCAACGCTCACACTAAAGCACTAATCCCTAGGTACCACATAGTGTTAGAAACTACAACTTTTTCCGGTGCAGTTTCAGCTACTGTTTGGTTAGAAATGTGATCCGGTGTTGGCTCTGGGTAGTTTGGAGGAATCTTGTCTCTTCTATATTATCCTATCCCCTCTTTTCCCTTACACTCATTTTGCTCAACAAAATAGAGGAAATATGATAGACTCCAAAGACAGAGAAAATTGGATGTCAGCGCTTCCAAATTAACTGAATTGACCGTGACTAGAAGGACTTAATTCACAAAGGAAAGTACCAGACTTGTTCAGGGAGTAACATCAGGTAGGCTAATGTTTTAAAATATGAAACACTCTCCTGCAAGAGAGTTACACCTATAGCTTAAAAAGTGAAGTCAAAGAAAGCACTGGAGGGAACTAAGGCTTAGGGAAATACGAAGCCAAATATGACATGTTGAAGACAATGGGAATTTTGTTTCTGATTTCAGTAGTATGAAAAAAATAGGGTTTTATACCTGAAATTCAAAGGGAAGCATTTTCATATAGGAAAGAACTTTAAATATTAAGAAATCAATGTCACAAATTGGAAGCTTAATAAAATACGAAAGTAGCAAAGGAATCTGCATTAACACAATATCTGAAACAAAGCCCAAGATGGTCAGGAGATATTGTATCAGCTTCAGAGAAACTTAAATAATAAAAAAAAGGATATATACTCCCATTCACAGACACAGTGAGGGAAACAAAAAGTTTTTCTTAAGCACATCTCAAAGGAGAATTAAAAAAGGAAAACAAAGAGGTCTGAAAAATAAGGATTGAAGGCAACACTGCAGAATTCAGGAATAACATGACTTCTGCATAAATGTTTCACATTTACAGGTTTTTTTTTTTAACGAGGAAAGAATAGTGAACAGCAAAGCACCTGAAATCTTAGCCCAAAACATGAAAATGCAGATATACTGCAATGTGATTTAATATTTTACTTAAGGTTCCATTGACTTCATGGAGCCAACATTTCTCCTAATAGATTTTATCTGACGTCTGCAAAAGAAATGTAGAAAGTCTTGTGGTCCTAGATCAATCATAACTCTTTCAGTGGTGCACATGGAAGAAGCCTTTTATTTGTGCCAGGCATTTTACAGCAGAAAGGCAATTCCACTCATCCCAAGAGAGTCATACTGATACAATGCTAATCCATTTGCCAATACAATCACTTGCACCAACTCTTCATGTTGCCAGGACCCCTGAAGAAGGTCAGAGGAAAAATCAAGGTGAAGTTTGGGATTTAACTAGACCATCTAAAAATTACATTTTGATGTTTCTGAATTTGCCTTTCCCCCATGAACTTATGTCTCTGCACTTCTGTTACAAAACTGAAC
>NW_009229799.1:3319-5410 GCF_000690835.1 Fulmarus glacialis
TTTTAATCATTTTTGGATCCTATTTGGAGTGATAAATTGGATAGTCTCCTCAACAGCATGAAACAAAAAAGACTTTTTCTACCATATGTTACAGTCATAAAAGAGAAAGCTGTTTCCCATTATTGGCTGGTCCATCCTCATGTAGTCAGTTGCCTTGGAAACTGAGATTGATTATAATTTCTAGAAAATGTAAGAATGAACTGAATCACATAGTTCCTTTTTCAATGTCTGTCTCAATTTACAATGTTGAAACTAGCAACAAAAATATCCCTAAGCATGATTTCCACTTCTAGCTTTATTTTTGTTGCACTTATCTCTCATAGTGACAGTCAAAATAATATAATAACTTAGATTGGATACATCACTAAAATAATAGCGAAGTTTCAGAAAACATTGTAATAAATGTAAGTCAAATGTACATTCAAATCAACTTCATTAAAAAAAATAAAATAGTTGTTCTTCCAGATTTGATATCTGGATGACACAATATCTAGGTATCATGTAATTCAAATTCTTCACTCTGTCCAAAACCTTGAACTTTTACTGAAGCCAAAATATATTTGATAAAACATTCATTTTCTAAGTATTTCACAGGCCCCTTCAGTTCATAATCATTTCTCTCCTAAGGATTTGACTTTAATCAGCTTTAGTGTGCTTACTGCAAATAAGTTACCATTTATGAAATCCTTTTGTCATTTTAAATTCCTTACTTAAAATTGCCAACAGAGCTTGTAAACTGTGCAAAAGACTAGTTCAAAAGCAGCACTTTTCATGCTGCTATCTTTGCATTACCAACAGTCCCAAAAACTCCGCAAAGATCTTTTTGCTGTGAGTTCTTCAATTCCAGTTGCCAACCTATATTTAAAAACACGGAATTTTACACCAGCTGAGAAATTTGGCATACTCTTCCCATCTACTCTTCGTCAAAATTACTCTTCCAACATATAATTGCCAAACTTGTCACAGGGAGTTGTGCAATTACAGTGAATAGGAGGAAGTTTTTATCATTGCTAATACATGGGAGGTGATCCAATAGATTTTTAAGTTGTGGCCCCTTCAAGAAAGGTTAGAAGACTCTTGGCACCTAAGCAAAAAGAATTTGTCAGCCCTTCAGCATGAACAGCTAAGGAAAAAATTACTTATTAAAATCTGTAATCTTTGTATTGTTTTTCTGTAAGATAGTTCAGTCTTTGGAAGAAAAAACAGAATCCTAAGTTAGTATAATGTTAAGGATAACTACAGAAGGGCTGTATATATAATCACCTAAGTTGATTTTGATTTTCAGTCCGAATTTCAACACTTTCTGACTTTTGTGAATTCATAACATTAATCAAATAATATCTAAAAAATTTTTTTTTCTTCTTATTTATTGGGCAATTCATGTTTTTTTTCTTTTTTTATCCAGCTCTGCACACTTGACAGACATTGCTAATCAAGTACTTTGTGATTAATTTTGTTATCTAGTGCCAAATAAATGATTCATATTTTTTATACTATTTACCCGGTATAGCTTTAAAAAGACATTGCAGTAGCACAAATATAATTTTAAATTTCATGTCATAGCCTTTAAATAGTTAACAAATTCCTTATTTTAGTTTATTTTATACCTTGAGTTCTAATAAAAATCTGAGCTCTTAATTGTAAATCTTGAAATTTAATTCCAATCTCAAACAAGAATTCGTGCCCCGACACTGGGAATCCTGGCAACCCAGGAAAGAAAGGAAGGAAATAGTTATCTTTGAAGAGACTTGACTGTGGAACAAGAACTGGTAAAGTCTTGCTTGCTACGACACAACGCAAGCCAGCTTTTCCACCACCTCGTTGCACTGCTTTCTTCACCAAAAAAAGCCATGATAGAGATGAGCAGTATCAAAGAGCAAAGAGTACTTAAAAATAAGCTGATCCTGCCAAGGCTGATATTTTCATCTTCCCTCTGGCTCTACTCCATTCTCTTTAAATTCCATTGAATCACCAAAGGAGAACTCTGGCCTGATCATGGGGGAAAAAAAAAATCAAAAAAAAATAAAATCAGTGACTAAACCAACAAATGAGAAGTACTCTAGCTTGTAATCTAAGAACTCCTTTCAGCAG
>NW_009229799.1:5441-32278 GCF_000690835.1 Fulmarus glacialis
TATTGGTGAATACAGCTCAAGAATGGTTTAAAGAAGCTGCTGCAGTTCTAGAATACTAAGTATTTCTGTAATTCATGCAGATACTGTACAGACAAAAAGCTTTTAAAATCGAAAATCGAAAAAGGCATATGTTGTTTCAACAGCTACAGGGTACACATGCATCTTCCAATTTGGCTCTATTTCTAATTGCAAGTGAAGCCAAATCCTTGAAGCAGTTCCTTCAGACTTGTGCTCTCTTTAACAGTTCCTACATTCTCCTGCCATAAGTTAAAAAATTCAATTAGAATTTTTTTAATTCACAATCCCATATAAATGTAAATAAAGATTTATTATTAAGAGAATGAAAATTATTATTAGACCAGGCTAAAGTGAGAAAATATGGTGTTCTAGGACATATGTAAAAAAACATGGGTTTTGTTTATCTTGTTATCCATGCAGTCAATTTTAGGCTCTGTACAGCTTTAAAAGGAAGTATATATTAGCAAAGAATAGACCTCAAGGGGTTTGAAGTTTCGTTCATATAAACATGTAAATGTTTTGATGTTTATTTCAATCTTATCTATGCAAGGTCACCAATACTATCAGAATATCCTGTTATAGAATCTCTGTTTCTAATTCCAGGATGAAAAGATTCACAAGTTTTGCCTTAACCTTTTTAAAATCCTTTTAAAGATTTGTTTTATTCTGAAGCTGGACTGAGGGTATAAGTTTCTTTTTTTTATTTTATCCAGACTAGTTCCACCATGTCTTGTGTAAATCATTATAGTCTTGTCTCTCTCACTTCATTGGCTTTGTGGCTTCCATCTGTTTTCTCTCATCTTTTCCTCTACTCTGTCTCATCTACATTCTCTTTCTACTCTGTTTTCTCTCATCTGCTTGCTCGTTACTATTAGTCCAGCCCTCTGTTTTCCCCTTTACTTCCCAATTATCTCACGGAGGTGGAGAATGCATAAGACCAGAGAGCTCCATTCGGAGGGATGCTGACCACTTTAACTTCTTTTTTTTATTTATTTTTTAAGACAGTCCTGGATGTCTTCACTGACCTAAGCATGTTACTTTTCTGAATGTTGTCTAAGGTACACCGTGTTCTTATTCCTGGAAACATTAATAACTACAGGACCCATTTGTACTTTTCATAGAAAAGTGTAACTCCCTAGTGTCCCACCTGCACACAGGTTACCACAATATCATGGTATGTACTTTACTAGTCTCTGAAGGGAAGCTGTAAATATTTTATTGTTGCACGTTATTGTATCTGTTGAAGAACATTCAGGAATGTGTTTATTTTAATACAATTAATTTAATAATGATGCTGTGATACAAGTAAAAATTTGAGTATCTCAAATTTTTTAAAAAAAAGAAAGATAGACATGCATTTAAAACCCTTTAGGATCACGACCCAAATATATACATTATTCTATCACTGAAAATGGCTTAACATGGCAGGCTTAATGCTCTACAGCTACCTTCATGACACCATGGATGTCACAAGTCCCTGTTCTAAAGCCATAATCTAGCCTTTGATTATTAGGGGTAATCATTAATCCTTAAACTGAATTCAGTCAGAAACTTCCAGCTTGAAACTATTTTTTTTATTCCTTAATAAAGGACAACTCTTCACAAATGTTCAGAACTGTACAGTAAAGTACTGACCTTCCAGAAGTGTGCATATGGTCTCACTCCCGGGGCCTTCACTAGTTTCTCATGTTTGTGCACTTTACCTTGTGATCTCTCCAGTGCAGTCCCCTGTGACAGAAGTCCAGAGATGCAATGCCAAAGAGACTTAGACAAGGTCATCACCTCAGCATCAGGTCCATCATTTAAAGGGTGCATTGGTGCATAATTCACAGAATTACCTACGCATTTCTATGTCTCAGGCTTGGGAATGCTGGCTGATCTTAACTGAACTATCAGCTTCAGTGAAATCCAGCTGTGCTATGTGCCCCATTTCCTTGGGACAGCTCCCATTTACAGTAAAAGGCACCTCCTCAACTAAATACCCCTGAAATAGGAAAGCCCTATTTATCTTCTGGGACTTACCACCTCTGCCCTTGTGCCAGCAGAGATCTGTATCAGTCAAAGCTTTCATTCCTCAGACTCTGCCCTTCTCCTCATGCTGTCCAAGGGAATATTTTCAAGCACTCCCCCAAGGAGTGACAAATAGTAAGGTTCTTGCTCTTCCCAGTGTCAGTGGAGGAGGAAAATCACTACAAATTAGTGCCCTGCTGTGGAGAAAACTTCTGGAAACTCCAGAGACTTCTACAACTTTCCAGAGGTTACAAATGAGGTGTAGAGAGGTAGCTTGCATGCTGCCTTAATTACAGAGTCCCTATCTCTTTTCTATGATTGTGAAAACTGTGAAAGGTTTGAAACAGAGTCTGGAAAAAGGATCATCCCTCTGTTGACAGCACTGTTCTCCACTGAATGGCAAAAAGGCAAGTGACAGAAGAAGTTGGCTGATTTGGATTTTATCAAATAAAAGTAGCAGTGTTACTCTATGTCATTCCACACTCCATGATATATCGTACTCTTTTTTAAAGACTATGAAAATTTTTAAAGCTGAGGTGCTAATGTGGAGCCCTGTCAGAGTAAGGGTTGCTACTGAAAGAGGTAACCAGTCCTTCATGCTTTCACAGAGGCTCTATTCTGAAAGCTGGCATCTGTGCCACAGCCAAAGCAGTATTTATCTTTCAATGAAATGCTGGAGTCATGAACCTGAGTGATTTGGAGCTGCTCTATTTATAAGCAGATACTCAAGACAGTATTTTTGGAAGGCAGCCACTGGAGTGTACTGTATTACAAAATAAATCACACTGAAAAGATGCTCCCTGTCAAGTTGGAGATACTTTTAGAAAAGATCAATTACAGAAACCATCACATTTATGTGACTATTTCTACCTTTGTTAGTGACACAAGCTTATTTCATACACACTGTAAGATCCCAGATGAGTTCCCCTAAGATTTCACACAGATCACAGTACCACAGGCTCTTAAATCTAGTGGTCTCTTTTTTTATAATACAATGAAGTACAATTAAGGCATGATCTTCCTCTGACAGGTCTTAAATGATCTCCATCTCAGCTCCTTAGGGAATGTGTTGAAATTTAGCCATTTAAAAGATCTCCAGCCAATGTTTCAACTGCTCTGAACTCTCATAAATATTATCAGCTCTAAATTTCTGGAAAGGGTCACTGTTGAGAGGTAGTCCCTTCAGGAGTATACAGTACAACCTGACTAAAGTACAACCTCACCCCAGGTTATTGTTCTCATGTATTTTGGTCTAAGTGGAGCCAACAATATTGGCTACGGAAGGTGCAGTACAAGGATATAACAAAAGTGTACAACTGAAGTGGCAAACCTCCCACCTACTTCATCAATAAACTGAAGTGTATACCTTGCCTAGGGATATGACTACACTGCACACCGCAGCAAGATGCAAAGAAGTCTGTGCTAGCTTTAAAATGAGTCAGCGTGGATACTGAAAAACTTTTGCCAGAGGGACTTGGTTTTGTACAGGCTATTTCATATCGCTAAGAAAAGGTAATTCATCTCAGCGCAGTATATTAGCCCCTTTAAAGCTTCTTCCAGCCTGAAAGATTAGGTTGGAGACAGACATAAACTGCTAGTGTGTATGTGTTTACATTTTGACATTGTGCAGTAAAGACAACACCAATCAGCACGGGTGGTTCATGAGAATTACTTCTTCAGGAATTTCACAGGTAGCTTAAAGATGGATTGAACATATCTACACTTTCTTTGCAGGTATAGAAGTATAGGCATATTCCTAACTATACATGGATGAAATCACAGTTAACTGAATTTTCCCAGAAGTATGTAAATAACCATTACCTAGAATAGAGATGAATTTAACCGGGAACGGGCTCCAAATCCAAACGCAGACACCTAATTGTATACTGCAAGAGTCTATAGCTGAGGGTCTAAACTCTCATTATATTTCATGGAGACGGAGAATTCAGTTCAGTTACCTACATCCAGCAGCTTTTGAGATGCAGGGGGACCCATCCTGGCCACCTGCTGACTCTCCAAAAGGGCTCAATTTCCCAGAGATCCTGTGCTATAGCTGTCAGCCATAGCAGTAAACTTCAGCTCCTCCAGTGCATCTCATGCGGCACTGGACTTGTATGTTTTTGAGAACTGAATCAAGATCCCAGTCGGTACAGGCAGTGAAGTCTAGAAAGTTATTCAGACAACCAATGTATATCCCTGCTTAAGGGTGAATCACACAGCTCTCTCAGTTCGGCTGACTGTGTCACCCAGAGCTCCACAACGGGAACTGAGACACCTTGCTCACATGCAGACACCTACATTGCAGGGACGTGGCTGGATTTCTGAATTTGACCCTGAATTTGCCTCTGTTTATATGCTAGTTTTTGACCATAACCTAGTGTGAAATAAGAAGCCAAAATCACAGCTTCTTTAATATTATTGAGTAAATCAAGCTCAAAGCTCCAGCAGAGAAACTATTCTAGGAAGCCTTCCATTAATGCTATTCTCCATCCAGTCTTAAGGTACTGGGGCAGAGGTGTCTCCTGGGTAGAGAGCAGAGGAACTCAAGCTTCTTTTTCCAAATATAAAGTCATCTCTCTTCATGTTCAAAGCAGAAAGGACATAAGGAAGTGAATCACATCTGTATAATCAAATTTTTCAACTAAGAACTGAAAACGTATGGCTGCTTTCCACATTTTCCTTTAGGGTACTAATACAAATTGTTTCTACACAGCAGGCTGAACCTTCTGTTTCCTCTCAATGGCTTGTACATTGCTGCTTTTTCAGCACAATAATCATAGTCTGATCTGGGCAGCTAATACTGTTGTAATAACATAATGATAATTATCTGGATTTTACTATGAATAATAGTATTCATAAGCAGCGTGGGCGATATAGGACTTAGCACTTTGTTAATTCCACAGTCCTTACACAACCTAACATGCCACAAATAGTATGGAACTGGAGTTACACAATAGCTTCCATTAAATAAAATATTACTTGGTTTTTAACTTAAAATGTGTGAATTATTAGTCCGATTTTTCAGACATCTAAGATAGGATTGACTGCAAATTCAAAGTAATGTTTCATGTTACAGTTAGAGTAGAATTTCACTAAATGTGCTAAAAATGTTTTAAGCACAGTAATAAATAGAATACAATGGGAAGTCTTTTAAATTTTTAAAGAAGCATAGAATTTGTGTGTATTTTCCTGTGTTTTATTACAGCACTATCAATCACTGTAGTTATTTTGGAATACTGTACATATGAATTAAATTAAGGAAACAGAGCTATTAGGAGAAAATATGCAACTAAAAGCACTCCTTGTTTTTTCTTAATCCTAAATCTGACCTTGTTAACAAGCAGGTGCAAGACTTCACACTACAACCAAGAACAATAAAGAAGCATGCTATTCCTCATTTTTTCTCCAATTGTTCTTTTCTCCAAATTGTATTAGCTCCCTTTTGTTTTCTGTGATATTCACCATTATTCCCTTTTATTCTTTTCAAGTTTATTGTAGCCATGGAAACAAAAGTACAATCCTTTGATCTCCCGCATCACACAAAAGTAATCTATAAGAATATAGCATATGCTATGATATGAGAAATGTATCCCAGCTGAATTCCTCAGTCAAAAGAATTACGTACCTATGGCATCCTCTGTGAAAGTTCTCTGCAGTGAATTATTCCCACTGTTGTTACAGAGTACAGCAATGAAAAGTCACAGCCAAAAAGCCACATGTATATACCTTAGGTAGGTAACATCCTTATTAACTCTTTCACTATTCTTTACCAGGGTAAAGGATGCCTGAAAGCAATCTATAATAATATAAACAGGTAAAGCATCCAGCATCCAATTAAATGTTCTTTATGGTATTTATCTTCCAGTTACCCTCTTGTTATCAAAGAGTGTAAAAAAACATGTAATGAACAACAGAATGCAGTGCTGCCAAAACATATGTCGTGGTGACTGCATCTAAAAGTTGTTCAATTTACCTCTTCTTTACACATTCTAAAATGATACAAAGGAATAACAATGAAAAGCCGAATGAAAATCTACTTTCAAATTTTAACAGGAGAGCAGACGGATTTTCTACTGAAAATTTTAACCAGAGAGCAGACAGATACATTGAAAGATGACATCTAATGGTCTTTTTTTTAGATCTGTCATTTTAAAGATGCAGGAATTTCACAGAATTAGTGAAAGTAATGAAGCCCAACATTTATTCTTGGTTCAGCCAGTGATTTGCTGTGTGGTCTCTACAGTGTTTTGAAAATACACAACACAACACCATTATATCAGATAATGGCTACTTTATGGATATTTTTGTTAGACTTCCTTTTATTAAATTGCAGATTTACAAGCAATTGTAAGTAAAGTGGAAATTATGAAACTGTGTAGCCCTTGGCTCCCCACATAAAAAAACCACCCTTTTTAGTAATAAGCATTGTGCTACCTTAAAAACATTGTTGGAAACCTTGGGAATAAGTAGTTTAAGCATCCAGGGAATTTTTTCCTGCAATAAAATGCTTCCTCAGTCACTATTCCCTGCTTGACTTACACCACCCACCTAAGCTTAACTTTACTAGGTTTGTAGAGAGATGTGCAAAGGTCAAATTAAATCACCAGTAGATTTTATAATCCTATTCCTTCTATTGAAGACATCATCAGGCATATGTGCAAGTTATGAATTAAATCACTAATAGACTATATAATCTCCTAGTCAATAAATCTTTTCCAATATACTATAATATTATTATACCATCATATATGCTCCTCTAAATCACATTAGTCTCTACAAAATGTGAATGTAGCTGAAAGTACAGTCAGACAAGGATTATGATTTACAACATTGATAGCCCAAACTACCTCTTAGGAAGCATGGTATCAAAAAGGAAGTTTGTGTCTTGTTATTTAGTTACAGAAAATTAGAGCAAACAAAATCTTTTCTTTAATAAAGAGTAGAACAGCTGCTCATCTGGAAATATTGCTTATAGGAACCCTCACACTCTCACGCTATGACACGTACACCACTATTTTCTCACAAAACAACCTTTTGTATTAGAAGTGAAATCATCGTTTTCTGATAATTGTAATGAATTCTGATTATTTCAAAAGATATTTTCACAGCTTAAAGAGAGATTAATTAGTGCTAATAAAATACGCATCAAGATATAACCAGCTCCCTCTGATGCTGGCTATGAGTTTAACAGGTTAAAATTTCACAAAATGTTGATAAAAATATTAAAACCTGCTGCTTCTCTTTAAAGCATATAACCAATTTGCCATTCTACTAACAGAAAACATGTTAAAATGACAGGCCATATGAAAGGGAAGAAAAACAAGAAGCCTTCAGGCTTCTTACATAGGAGCCCTTTGTGTTAAAAAATCTTCAGCTATACATACATAAAATTTGCATTATAGCATATGTATTATTTATAAAATAACATAAGGTGGAACTATCTCAAATTACAGAAGCCTTCTTTGTGAAACAGTGTTGCCTTAAGGAAAGGGCTCAATACTCTGCAGAATGTATCTTTGTGACATTTCTAATTTTTATGAAGGAATCCAAGACATTTTCAAGCTTTTAAGAAAAACAGAAATATTAGCTCCATAAAAAAAAAAACAAAACCACAAAGGAAATAAAAAACAAAATAAAATGCTCATAGAGTAGACAGCAACAGAACTGATTTTTCAGTCCTTTCTAATTTTCCTCCCGAGCTCATGGAAAGAACATTTGTGTATCTTGATCTGAACTTCACAGTTTCGGTCCCACTAGAAAGTAATATTCATCAATATTTCTTTTATTATGTGCTGGTGTTGGTAATATGGGATCTGGCCCAAATTGGCCAATATTAGACACTTTCATTAGTCTCAGGAGGCCCAATCCTGCAAACATAAACGCACATGTGTAACTTTACTCAGGCTAGTAGCCTGATTGACTTAATAATGAGTTAACATGTAAATATATTCAGCCACATGTCTGAGCATTTGCAGGATCTGTCCCAGGTTTCCCAACAGCAATCTTCCCAGGGACCTCGGTGGCCCCAGACACTGGATCCTGAAGCCTGAGAGACGTCTCTCCTGCTATAGAGTGTCTAGATCTGAAAACCCATTCATGCACACAAGTTCAGCTTCTTTTTTTTCCAGCAGCACCACCAGCTGGAGCAGCTAAAGAGATTAGGACCAAACTCTGAAAGTAATTATCCTGAAGAGAATAACTCACAACTAACATTGCTAAAATACCTCAATTGTTGCTTGCCCTTACAGTATTTCACAGGAGCCTTTCTGTTTTTGGAGAGCACGTTACAAGTTACCCTCAAGATATCAGGCTGGCTGTAAGGAGTCGGTTCTGTAGGGTGTCAGGTCTGCAAACACACCATAGGGGTTTCCTCACTTATGCCCACTTCAAAGAAGCATTAAGAACAATTTCTCTTTATTACAGATTTTAACTAGATTTCTTTCCCCTGTGATGATTAATTAGGCGTTTGTTACAATTTGCCTTCTTTCCACCTCTAAGAATAAATGTCCCCTTCTTCTAATCAGACACAAACAAAATGTTTTGAAAAGTAATCACTTGCTAAAAAAAAAATGGAAATTGGGCTTCTGTGTTGTGAGGAATGTACACACATAGCACAGTGAAATTTAACACGGGTAAATGATCTGACTACCTCAAAGTGAAGTTTTTGCCTTCCTACAGTGGCCTTTCACCCTGCCCTTTCCTCCAATCTGAGGAGAGCTGATGTTGATGGAACATATAATGGCTCCTTTCCTGTGTAGTAAAGTCAGCAATAAAGCTCAGTAATTAAGGTGACCGGGGAGGCCCAGCCCAGCAGGCTAGTGGTGTGGCGAACACTTTCAGAACTTCAAACAATATCAAAGTCACTGAAAAACGGGCCTAGTTCAGGACTGGTTTGAATTAAGCCTCACTTCCACACGCACTTTTCAAATCCAAGCTCAAACAAGAAAGCCAAGGCCTTCTGGATTTCATTAGAGCCAATTATCTTATCTGTTTCATCTCAGGCCTGACCCTAAGGCTGGCAAACAGCTATTCAGTGCGTTTGTGTGGTTGTTTGAGAAAGCCTCCAGCCAGCCAATGGCCTGAGGAACTGCTAATTAAAACACAGTTGCCCCCTGCCTCTAGTGATTAAATATTTTCAAGCTTTTGTAAATAATTTTTCCATTCTTTGCCCCAAGCCTCAGAGGTCCAATCCATGCAGTAATTTATTTAGTTTGTCAAAGAATACTGCTGGAAATAAAACTATAATAGAAACTTAGGAAACTCTTACATCTTGCTTAACTTCTGCAAGTGACATTCTACAAGCTTGCAAAACATGTATACTGTTTCTTATGTAATTAAGCCTTAATAATCTTATTGTGTTTGAAGTGATACAGTGTACAACAGGCCCTACATTTTGTTGATAATCATCATGTTTCGTCAGATGTCAACAAGATACGTATGCTCATGGGCTTAATGAGATCATAGGCACTGCGGAAGTGATACTGAGTGATATCTGTGCTCCTGAGACGGGTGGACAGAGGGTGAATCACACTTCCGAAGCCTGTTTGGGGAAGGAGTCAATCCCACCAGTAGCATACCCATACGTCTCAGTTGACAAAGAACAGTTCCAGAATACAGGTCTGTGTCACCATGTCCCACATAAATTCTGGTCATTCAAATTTGCATAAAAGACAAAGAACTCCATGTCTTTCATCTAGGCTAGAGGACTCAGTCCCTCCATCTCCCTCCTTCAAGCCCTGGGAAGACACCCCTTTTCGCATCAGATCAGAGAACCTGATTCTAGCCTGGTTCTAGCCTTGGTCCCAGCCAGTGCACCAGCTCATGTGACCCCATGTCTCACATGCAGCCACTATCACCAGTATCGGGGGTGTGTACCTCTCATGCAACATGATGGGGAGAGGAACAACTTACAACATCTCCCAAATTAATCTTTTAACTCCTTACATCTTACTATGATCCTCAATAATAACAAACTAATTTATATGAGTACAATGCATTGGAGGAACTGTCGTGAACCAAAACCCCATTGCATAAGACACTGCAAAGAAGGAATAAAAAGATGGCTCCTGTCTATATACTCTCTGGGGACTTGGGGAACTACAGGCAGAAGCTGTACAAGCTAGCAAATTAGAAGCAATCTTAGCAGTATAGGAATTTAACTACTGTCCAGTTTTGTGGGAGGCAATATAGCAAAACAGAAATGTAATAAAAGATTTCAAGGAGGCTAATGAAGTAGTTTTGTAACTGTTTATGAGAATACCCTAAAAGTATGAACATTATGACCAGAAAAAGCAGAAAACCTATACCTGGCATCATGATCTGGAAAATGAAATTCACAGGAGCATTCTGAGAATGACATTGCAATAATAAACAAAATGGCAGAAGCTTAGAAATCACTTTAGCTGGTTGGAATGGTAGTATATTCTGTATTTCACAGACATGCTACAGAAAGAATTTGCAAAATTTAGACATTGCTGGGTTGTAACTTCCAACAGAGAAGGTCAAAGGTAACATAAGAGCTTATCTGAGTGACAGACAGAAAGACAGTTTTGCCTAGAAAAAGGGGCAGTAGGAATGGCTTGGGGGTAAAATTTTGGTAAGGTTGAGCTTGAACTAAAGGCAGATTTCCTCAATTAGTGTATCATAAAGTTACTATAAATTTTCATGATGCACAGAGGAGACATACTTAGAACAGAGAAGTAATTGGCTAACAAACAATAACTGAATTTGCATTGTGCATGAACTGTCCTCTAGACAGACACAAAGAAGTAGGAGAAAGGACCAAGACCAAAAGCAGAATGCCATGGAATCACTGAAGAAAGCTCAAGGAGGAAAATGTTGATTCTTCCAAAAGACAAGTTAAAGGAGCTACTTGAAATGCTGGGTGGAGGGCGGGGACTATCAAACATGGAAGCCAGGGAAGGATGAATTTTCAAGGCAAAGATCATTAGGGTCAATAAAAGTGGATGACACACAAGCTAAGGAAAATGAGGGTGAAATACAGCTTCTGAACTTTGGGCTAGGAGGGGTTTATGCTAAGAATGGTTTCAGAGGAAAGGAAGGCTGAGATGATATTTTGGAGAAGGTCTAGAACTGAACGAGAGGACAGACAGCAATCTGTACACTCAATGGTCTTGGGGACTGAGAAGGAGAAAGGGGACAGGATGACAGAGAGAGAGCTTAACAGCACTCTTTCTTTTCAATGAAACATGATTGTACCACAAGGGACAAGAGCCTCTTGTGAGGGGAATGAGAGATTAAATAGATGAATAAGGGAAGAGAAAAGCTTGTGTCCCAGGAAGATCAGAAGATGAAAAAGAATGGCCGTGGTGCCAAGCAAAAGGTGCTCCTCATCTGGAGGAGCAACTTTGTGATCAGAGGCATAGGACAGAGCTGTGGAAGGAAAAGTGGAGTTAGGGCTGCTGTGAAGAATTCCGTGAGTGGTCAAATTATGACCCCAAGAGAGAAATGTGCATGGAAGGGGGGGTGGGGGGGAGTATTTTCAATATTGGATAATTATTTCTAGTGTTTGGTACTATTGGAAAAGTATTTCCAATACTTTGAAGTTCTTAAATTTGCTTTGCAAGACCACAAAAGACGACATAAAAATTTCTGAGTTTGTTCAGTGATTTTTTACATAGGGGCCAATGAGTGAACTTGACACAGAGCAAGTCAAAATGAACTCAAGAACGCTCATCCACTGCATGTTTTCACTTTCAGGGGCAGCTAATATTTCTTCACAGTGGCCCATCTGGTGGTACAGAGTGAGAATGAAATCACTGCCTTCTTGATCAGTTGGAAATCACAGGGTCTTTAAGCTGTTACAAACTCTGCATTTCTTTTGCTGGCTTTGCTTGCAGTTTCTAACGAATTATATTGAGAAAGATAGGCAACCTTTTGAAATACTTTTTCTTTCTAGAACAAAATGAGGTAAATAAGCAGATAATAAATTGCCATTTCCAGATCCAAGGGGAATAATCAGTTTCCATAGAGAGTTCATCACATAGGCAGTGAAGCAGACGTTAATAAAGCATCAGGAGTGAGAAGTCCCTGTGACACAGGAATTGAAGCACTTGCAGAGGTTTAACAGTACTTTCTTAATCTGTAAACATCTTTATTGGAGAGGTAGGAGGGTTGGATTGGATAGGGAGGTAATTAGCCCCCACTCTCCTGTCAGCCTAATAATGCAGGATTAGAACTGTTACTTTTTCGAGAAAGGTACTCTTTTACCAAAACATAATCTTTTTGTAGATATTTTTCAGAGGGAGAATTCTTTTAAGAGTGAGGGGAAAAAAAAGCATTCCAAACAGTCTGAAAGCAAAGGCATTAACTTCAAATGTGATGAGGTCAGGTTCAAGTCCCTGATTTGTAAGAATGGGGGACAAGATATTGTTTTCGATTATTCAGGGAGGGATTTTTCACTTAAGGTTTTTTTGCTTTCTAGAGTGATGTCCTCACCATAAGGCTAGAGATGAACATTGTCACGAAAGGGTTTGAAACACACACTTAGTTGTTTTCTTGGAAACTTTCAAATAGTTTTGGTTTTGTTCCAGTGTAGAAGAAAATCACATGTCAAAACCACGGACAGTTGCTACTTACTGGAACTGCTGTCTTTAGTCATCTCTACTTAGTAATGCACACCCTGCACAGGAGGGAGAAAGCAGCAGAGACCAGTCAATTTACTGACAGGGAGAAAAGAACCAAATAAGCTGCATCTTTCCTTCAGCCCTCCACCTTATATCATCTGATATGCATGTACACTCCTATGCATGATATAGAAGAAATGCATGCCAGACATAGGTATTTTCAACCTGGTTTATACTGTGCTGTAATTTGTTTGGTTTAATTTTTAATGAATTTTTTATAAATTAATAATTTTTGTAACTTTAACACCTGATATAAATATGACTAGAACACTTGTGGTAGGTAAACATATGAATCAGCTAATGAAATACTTCAAAAGCTTATTTTGTTTCAAGACATAACAACTCCTGAAAGTGCTTGTATATAATCTTAAAGATTGCTTAATTAGGTTAAACGTAGTCACAGCATCTAAGAGCAGATCCTGCTACCTTTACTTGGTGCAGAGTCTCTGCTCTTCAACAAACTCTTTTAACAATGACTTTTGCAAGTAGCTATTATTTCGTATAAGTAACAACAGTACATTTTAGCCGCGAATTATGCTGGTGTGCAAAACTGAGACCTGCAGTAGCCAATGACACAAATGATCGATTTACTTCTAAATCCTGAGCCTAGTATATGTGATCACAGAACAAAGACCCCAATTCACATGAAAAAATATACAAATATGCCAAACATGGTAAGTCAGTCCACGACTGAGCATTTTTCTTATAATGCCTGTAAGAAACAATTAATGTCTAGGAGTTTGAAGTTTGATGGATTCCCTCACACTGGGTAGCAACTTATTCTTCAAGAAGCTGCACTGATTTAATGGGATTACTGGTGGCCCAAGCAGTACTGCTAATACCACATAATCATGAGTCATAGACCTCCCTGAACTTTTTCATTAGATATCTATTTTTGAGACATTTATGTTTTCATAGTTTCAAACGTCTCTCCACAAGACTAAAAGCTGATTTTAAAAAGTAATAAAATACTCGGAGCTGGGGCTCCAACAACATCCAGTAACAAGAAACCTCATAAGATCTTGCAGCACTGAGCACAGCGCTATTCAGCATAATTCAGGATTTCAAAATCTGACTCTTGCCAGATTTTTCTATTTTTCTTCAGAATTACTGGAGCTTTATTTGCTAGAATGTATTTTCCATGAAAAAGACTCATTCCTTTCATTCAATTACTTTATGGGCAAAGTGTAGCACAGGTACACAAAATCATTAGGATTAAAAAATATCTCCAAGGAGTTATTGGTGCAAAAGCATGAGAACATCTAGGTATGCCCTGGAGGTACCCACACAAACTAACACTGAGACACAGGTGCGTGAGCACACACAGAACCTCACAATACTTCTTTGCAATCCTGATTATGTTTGAAAGGAGCAAAATAAAAACTCCCATTTTTGTTTCTTCTTTAAGTATTAAAAGAAGAATAGTGGAGGTCTCATTAGCTAAGCTGACTAAAGAAAGCATGAATAAGAACTGTGTAGCTGAAAGGCCTCTGTTTCTGCTGTTCTTGAAACAACACTTCTGTCTGATTCTGGATAATGGGCTTTTAATAAAAATATCCACCAAAGGAAAACAATTAAACAATACATAAAGCACCAGGGTGCAATCTAGTGGTTCTGTTACAGTCTGGAGCTGTTCCAGCAGAGAACATGTGGATATTTTTTACAGGCTACAGTGTAGTTCTCAAAAGTTATTATAAAGCAACAAAATTTAAATTGGGGCTGGACATCTACACAATCGCTCAGTGTTGCTGTAGGACTTTTAATTCAGGACCTGAAATTTATCTCCATCTAAATGCCGCAGATATTTTGACCTTTATGATAAAAATATCTTCTGTACTCTTGCTGCTGTTTAATTTCTTCCAGGATGTTTCTGGTGATATTTCTCACCTTTCCATCAAAGTATTTGACAATATGGCAATTCTTTATCCATACACCTCTATTCTTTCATCTTTCTGGCTTGACAAAAATTGGAAAACGGTTATATTGGAAAATAGCTCAGGTACTTTTCAGTACTTTGAAACTACAGACCAT
Source organism: Fulmarus glacialis (assembly GCF_000690835.1). NCBI lineage: Eukaryota > Metazoa > Chordata > Aves > Procellariiformes > Procellariidae > Fulmarus > Fulmarus glacialis. The sequence continues at coordinate 20,147 of NW_009229799.1, forward strand.
GTATGGCTTGGGGTTTTAATCAAATAGTTTTTAACCTGAACCACATAAACCTGACACATGCCATATTTTATTATCCTTTCTCCTCCACCCCCTACTCTGCCATGTCAATAAAAGAAACTCTGCATCTGTAGAAAAGTAAGCCGACACTAATTAATTTCTGTAATGAAAGGTTTTGTTTCTGTAGTTCCAGTGAATGAAAGGTGCGTCATATACAGTTTTTAAACTCCTGGTACAGTAAAGGTGAAAATTAAGGGTAGTTTGGTGAGAAGAAGTTAGATTTCCCAAATAAAAATAAACAAGTAGGAAGAACAAGAGGTCACAGGTTATAAACAGTGTTGCCAGTTTTAGTTTTATGGTGAACTTTGAAGTATAACAAAATGTTGAAAAGCTGCTTATACCAGTGCTTCTAATGCCTTTAACTCTGCTTCTCCATTTCCTAAGGACTCTGTCCTTATCCCCATGATAGTAATCATCTGAATGCTCAAAACATTTGTCAAGAAAACAAGAAAAAAAGCATGTAAATGTACTATTATTACAAAAAAGACCCCACTGCACTCAAAAAAAAAAATTCAAAAGCCACAAATGCTCAGGACTATTGAATATTTACATCTAAAACTTATATTCTAAGCGGATTTAAAAAATATTATTTCAAGCAAAATTCTATCTTCTTCAAACTTCTTCAAAAGGAACTGCTCAGGCACTCTTAAGTCATCTTTTTATACTTATTTGGTGTACCTTTCTTTGAAGTCTCCTAAGCCATTTTCTATGGCAGAAGAGAAAAGACAGACATCTCTGGTTGAAACGCTCATCTTTTAAAGACACTTGGAAGACGTGGACAAAATCAGAAATGAAAAACTGATTGAAACTGTAACTTATGACTCCGCAGAATGCTGTGGGAGACTGAAAGCAAACTATATACATCCGTACAGAAACCATCGTATAGATTTCTTAGAGCTTCCATGACTGTGTTCTGTTCAGCTATATTTTTATTCATAAAAGCAGTACTGTGCCCATGACAATGCAGAAGGATTGTGGATAATTAGCACTCTCAATAATGTCCATCTACATTTGGGTAAATCACTATCTGCCTCTCATACATATGACTAAGAGATTCTGCCTTCCTCTTTATGCAGTGAAATGCTGAACACACTGCTGTCAGCAAATAGACAAGAGAGATAACAATAGCTGGCATAATCTTTACCAGTTATTGTAAAGCTAAATATTGAGAAATAAATAATTTATTTCTGTTAGTAAAGATAAACATGGCATTTTGCTAGTCTGAGGCTATTGCCAGTGGAGTTCATCAACAACACAATAGGTTAAAGTTCTGAAGATGTTAGTTCTACTACTAGTTCTTTTATTGACTCATGAGGCTGAGCAGCTAACTTGGCTTTTTTGTTTCCTCTCCCACACTTTTGTCTTTTTATCTCTTCACATTTAAATCAGAAACCAAGTCTTACCATATTTTTTAGACCCAGTCTAGCATAATATAGCCTGAGCAGCAGTCTCTGGACATTGCAACTATAAAAAATAATAGCATTAAGTTATGGGTATTTAGAATTATTGTTTAAAAGAACTTTTTCTCAAAAGCTATTCTTGGTGGAATTCATTAAACATTATCACAATATACCGTTGTTCTATGACTCGCTGTAAATAGTTAGGTACAGCTAGGAAAAACGTTGATTTTTGTCTCCTACATTCTTTTGCCACGTTTGTCAGAAACCAAGGTTTCTACTCAGTCAGAGTTATAAAATATTGCAAAAAAGTGATGTCAAAGAAAGCCATAATAATATTCAAAATAATATAAATCGATGGTTCGCCCTCATGTGGTGTATTTAGCTCATTTCTAGAAAATAGCAGAGCTTCAGAGATGCGCAATTAAAATGATTTGGCAACTGGATAAATTTCTAAATTAAGAGAGATTGAAAAGACCAGAAATACTGTATTTTGAGAGAAGAAAAATAGGAAGGTACATGACACAGATAATGCAAATGTATTTAAAATAATAAATATGGATAGGCAAGAATGTGCACTTCATCTACACATGTAGTACATGGACAAATGGACGTTTAATGAAAGTGGAAGACTAGTGATTTGAGCTAAACCAAAAACTTTTGTTTTTCAGACACACTTACCATGAAACTCAATACCAACAGGATACACAAAACTTATTAAAGTTGTTATCTCCAATTCCTTAGTGAACAAAAAGTTATAAAAATAAAATTTACAGGAAAATTAAATTAATATATACAAATATATACTATCTATGTATATTTATATGAAAAAGCATAAGGAAAATATAGCAATATTTTCTTTGAGTGTTCTTTTTAGGGTTTATGTATGAAATTGTAACTTAAAAAGTAAAAAAAAAGCATATTCAGTACCTATGCTGAAACAGAATTAATGAAGAGAATATACTTGAAACACAACAAAAATACATTTACAAAGTTTTTCAGTTAAAATGTCAAAATTAAATGTCATCAGATCAGGAAATACAAAAATAAGACCAAAAAAAAAGGGTTGTATACATCAATGCAATCTCTCAAGTAACCTTAACTATGCCCTGTAAGGCCACAAGACTACAATGAATATTTCTTAATATTTTTGATCAGAGATTAGAACACAGAGTTTTAAACATATTTATTTTCTCCCAAAACAAGCACTGGAAACTGTAAGACAGAGTGATGATTTTCTGCACACCTTCATTTTCTTTCATTTTTACACTTTAACATATGTGGTTTCAAGTACGATTTTAATTTTGAATTATCTTTGTTTAAAATTATTATTTTGGGGTAATTATAAATTTTATAAATTAAATCATGGATTTAATTAACTCTGCCTTAATGTCACCCATGTCTTTTGAATTTGCTCATCTTCTTAAATTAAAATCATACATGTGACTGCTAAAAATTGAACTAAAAAATAATACTATAATGAGCTATTTCTAATCATTCCAAGAAACACACACACACGTTTCATTTTATGTAAGCTTTTATGGCCAGGTTCATTGATATGCTGTGGCTGTTTTATGCTACTCTGGAGTAGAGCAAAGCAGCCAGAGCATACTGGCTGGTTAAGCTAAATTTACAGCTCCTTTGTTGAATAAAAGCAGTGCAAAGCAGTTGGAAGGCACACCCCAGTTTCCTTCTGTCTCTTGCTTCTCCCTCACTCTTCTGAACACTCACATTTGTTTCCACAGCCTCCTGTGTCTTCTATATTCTGCTTTATGGAAACACATCTCTCCTGTCCTCTATAATCTCCAAGTACATACATGTACATGTGTGCATGCACAACACAGACCTGAGCCTCTGTCTGCTGCCTCCTTTACTGAGCACATCTGGTATAATGTGGAGCTTATGAAAATAATTATTTGAATATTAGTAGTTGACCATTGCTCTTATTTTTTCTATAACTGTTGGCAGAAGAGAATGGATTACATCCTCATAAACCCGAGTGTAGAATTATCCTCTTCGAAAATACCCATCTTCTATTGCTTTCAAAGAGATTAAAGCAAATTTAACCTGAATAGGTGGAAGTAAATGATGAAACAAAACTCTCTAGAGGCAAAGATGGATACATCAGGCCTTGAAAATAATGGAAAAGAGCTGTGCTTTTTTGTTATTGTAGGGGAAAAGAAGAGATGCCTGCCCTTTAGGAAAAGGACATTCTTTCAAGGATTTTTGTAGCTAGATCAATTGCTTAACTATGACAAACATCCATCAAACAAAACTTTTCTGGCAAAATTAAAAGGTGATTTAGTGATTTGATTACTGCAATTCTTTTTCATTTTACAGAAACTTCTCTCTCATACATTTTCTACTACCTTCTTGCAGTTAACATGAGCAAACATATTTTCTTCGTAGAAATGGAAAAGAAATGGAAGGGAAAACATATTCTTTTATACTGCTCTATGAAAGAGTAGTCTTCATCTTCAAGCTGGCTATGGCCATTTAAATTTGATTTTGCACTAGAAAGAGTTAGTTTAAAAATACAATAAAGACTCTTCATGTAGCACTGAAATCAAAATGGCAGACACAAACCAGCACCATAATTTCTCCTGTTTCCCACTAGAGTCCCACTGGAGCCACTGACTCAGCATGCCTTTGAAGTGATTATTCTGTGTTATGCCTCTAACTCATCTTCAGCTTTTCTGTATTTTTACACAGGAAAGTTGCTTTTTCCTGAAGAAATAGAAATATTTTCTCAGACAGTTTGGAGGAAGAGTGAGGTGGAATCTCATTCAGTCCCAACTAAATTTACTTAAAATAGATTTATCTAATGATTTATGCAGTGGAAAATAACTAATATTCAGCTACCTGCATGTATATATATGTGTGTGTGTAAATGCTTGTATTGTTCTACAAAAAGATTCTGGCCTAAGAACAATATACCTGATATCAAATACATCATCATATATAATACCTGATTGTGGGCAAAAGTCTAGAGGCAGAAAAAAGCCTTGGTCTCTATTTCTGTGGGCATTATCATTCAGAAGGATCTCAGCTGTGAAATTTGACAGTCAATCAAGCAGTAACGACCTACCTAGTGTCATGGTTGCCGACACTTCAAATATGTGATTGGTGCAATTCTAGGAAGAAACTAGGGCTCTGCTGGTGAGAAAGTGAAGGTTATATGTACCCCCTAGGGACATTTACGTGATTTCAATGCAAATTTCTCAGTTCCTAAGAACTCAAAAGATTAGGCTTTCAAGGCAGCCAGAAAGCAGGAAGCCTTGGCTTCTCTTCAAACAGGCTCCACCCATCCGCAAACTTATTCACACCTTGGTTATTTTGGAGAGGACCTTCACCAACACCCTCTCCTGCCTTTGCTAGAGATATTGATAACTGCTTAGCCTCTGTCTACCAGGGAGTCGGTATAAAGAGAAAATCCCTCCATTTTCTCCCCTATTTTTCTCTTAAAATTGAGGATGTCCAACATTTTCCCTATCCCTTAGTTAGGATCTTTTCTCTAACTCTGTCTCTAAAATCAATTTGTTTGAAAAAAATATCAAGCCCATTTTCCTATCTACAAAACTCTTTATTTTCTTAAAACTTGACCTGTTGCAGGTCAACACTCCAGAACAGCTGACTTGCTGGGTTTTTTTACCAACTTTACTATTGATTTTCTCCAAGACTTTCTTTCTTTCTATCTATGGCTAAAGGTCTGAACTGTGGATTTCTCTTTCCAAACTACTGCCTCACAATTCTGTCCTGGCCAAACTGAGAAAGCAGGCTACACCTTGTGTGATATTTTGGATAATAACAGGATAGATTCTGATCCACAGATTAAGTGTCTCTTTGTAAATTTACCTACCATTCAGACCAGATCCATATAAAATAGCTACCTGGTCTATCCTATGTAATTTACAGATTTTTGTATTCGGCCCTTGAAGTTCCATGCAGTTTGCTTCATTGACCCCCCCTCAGAACTGTCATACCAATCATACCAAATCCATATCAATAAGCACTACAGAGGGCACAAAGACTGTGCCCAGGCAAAAAGGGGCTGAGGGTGTAGGAAAACATTTCCTGTCGTTCCTACTCTTTTGGAGAAAAGAAAAACAGCAGTATCTATTGTAATCAGTCAACAGCACTATATTTCTTAAAAAAAAAAAAAGGCAATTAACTATTTAACACAATGCATAACCTTCACATTATTTACAACATTAATTGCAAGGTTAAATGGATGCATTTAAAATAACAGCATTAAATTTTGCATCATCAGCAATTTTTAAAAGGGAGATCCTAAACTTTACTTTGAATTTACCTGAATTCAAAAAATAGATAATTAAGCACTTATTTTAGTAGTATGTCTGTAAATGATTAGTCAGTGTGTAGTAGCTTACATGAATTTTATTTTCCTGAATAGTGCTGCTTTGTTCAGGCACAGAGATTGAAATTCCCTCTGACTCTGAAGCAGAGCAATAGGTACAGCAGCAATATTAGCTGCTCCAAACTATTTACTAGTGTACCTTAAACTAGAACTGCAAAGTACATATTTGAAAAGGTATTATTAAGCCCAGGTATTTGTTGTCAGGATAGCAGGGGTACTAATTATGGGGACAGTCTCAGTTTTGTGAGTCTTCTGTTCAATAAGCTGGGACCACCATTCTCTGCAGCGTTAGATGGCCCCATTACCTATACCATTACTGCGACAGGTTGGATCCAAACCAAAAATTTTGGGGTGATCATACCAGATATATTAATATCAGACACTAATACCAGTGATTTGAACCATTCAGTCCCCTAACTTCCGTAAAATCATCAGACAGTAAGACAGATCTTGGAAAGAGCTTGAGGCAATACTGAAGTGTGGAAAATTTGGAGCTTGCCACTGACTGTTTGTTTAGACTCTTTTTAAATGCAGGCAAATGTTATAAATGAAATTAAAACCTTTTCCACGATAAGAATAATGTGATACTGTGAATGTGTAAGGCCATTTCTGTGTCTAGGGCTTAGACTCTGAATTCAGGTGTGTTATTTATCAGATCCTCTGCATATTATTTCATGGACTCCACAGGAGTGCTTCAGAAAAAAAACCCAAAAATCAGTTTTATACTTTTTGTGATATATTTTCAATAGAATATAGTCAAAAGCTGTATAAGGTAAACGCACTACTTCAAACTAAGAGTCTTGAAAGTGATTGGAGGTACACATTAGTTGTCTCATTGCCTTTCTTGCATATCAGTTTTCACTAAATGAAACCTCTTTTCAAACACGTAGCATTTGCCCAGTCTTGAGAGGTGCGTGCCCACTAAACCCTTCCACTGGACTGCTTTACAATGAAAGGAAATGGTGTATGTAAGACAGGACTACTGAAAATCTAAAAGAGTGTGTTTTAAACCGGTTTTATCTCCTCTGGTCCCACAAAAATAAAACTAAAATAAAAATAAAAAGATTATGATGCGTCACCTATGAAAGAATAAAATTTCATTTAGAATGAGCTATTGAAAGCAAAGAGAAATACAGCATGCAACATTTCCTATCATTCTTACTGAGACATTTCACAATTGTTTAGTTTTAAGTAAATAACACTTTACTGCAATTCATAGAAAAAGCCAATTGGTCAAATATGTGAGCATCATGATGAGACTTTTAAGTGAACGAGGAACGCTGGATTCAGACCATACTTCATATTGCTTTCTGTCTGCTCTACTTGCATGTAACTGCAATCCACATGAACATGAACAGTAATTTTCTTCTGCCTGGTATAAATACTTACACTTAAATTTCATAGGTAGACAAGTGAGCAAGCTCAAAGTCATTTTACTGGCATGATATAATAATGATAAAATGCGTGACCGATTAAATCATTAAACTTTTTTTTTTGTCGATTCTGAGTGGATGATCACAACAATTAAATTATCCATTTTTATTATTTACTAAGGTTTCGTATACTGGGATACCAGGATTCAGTTGGTTTCACCATGGGTCATTCTCCTGTCTTTCAAGATTACATTAGCTCTTATTCATGTGCTTATGTTCTACAACCAGTTTTCATAACTTTAAAAGAAAAAGATACCAACCTGAATGCTGTGAGATACTCAACATCGCCCATAGGAGGATCCAAGCCACCTGTCCAAGCAATATTGATGTTATACCCTTCACCAGGGCCACTTCCAACCTGAAAAATAGGAATAAAATGCCAAAAGGAGTGAATAGGAGGAAAAGGGAGGAGGAAAAGAGAGAGGGAAAGGAAAAAAAAAAAGAAAAAATTCTCAAGTATGCTTTAGAAACAAACATCAAACAACATGTCAGATCAGCCCAGCCTTGTTTGACAAGGACTGCTCTGGGTTATGCACTTGTTCTCCACTGGTCCCCGGCTCCCAGTGGACAATTTGGTAATCTGGTGTAATTTAAACAACCAGAGAAGGACAAGAAAATTAGGGGTAATCATGCAACGCAATTACCTGAAAGATACAAATAAAAATGGGGCTCTAAAGAAATAAACCTAACCTCATTTGGGGCTCCACTGCCGGGGAAGAAGTTGCCTTCATCATAGCGATGGAGGGAAACATACAGGATGCTGGGGTCAGCATAAAAAGCCTGCTGTGTACCGTTGCCATGGTGAACATCCTAAAGGAGAAAGAAAACAGATGACAAATGTAATAATGTCCAACTCAGTGTAGAGAGCTCAGTTCTGCTTTTTTTAAACACCCCCCCCCCGGTTTCTCTCCCTCTCCCTTGCCCTCCTTTTGTCTTTCCCTTTCCCCCTCCCTTCACCACCCCATACTTCCTGAACTTTCAGGCAAATTACTCTTTAATGCACTCATTTTTTAAACTGGCTTCTAAAAATCAGGAAACCATAGCGAGCGTGCCCTGGAGACTCCAGATGAGCAGTCATTGAGAAATCCCAGTCCTTTTGTACAATTAGATATTTATACACCGGCTCTTTGTACTCCTTGCCTCAGTGATGGAATCTAGCATCCTGTTTTATGGAGGAATTTTATGACTTATTAACTGCCAACAGTTCATAACCCCTCAGGCTTAATTAACTAGCCTCATTGGCCTCTGAAGAAAGACTAATGTTTAAACTACAAACTAGTATTTTGCAGAAGGATCTATGGTTTACAGAGCTTTTTCACAATTCTTGACAGAACACTAAACATAAGTGTATTCATTGATTTGCCAAGTTCCACTATTGAGGTCAAAGGCTCTGCGACCAGCTGAGTAAATTGGCTTTCTTGAAACATTCAGTTCAGTTAGCAGTCCCTCAGCAGTTAGATCCACATCAAAAGAGATGCCAGATGCAGAAAGGACTTCATACTTCATTTTTGCAAAATCATGACGGCAACAGTTGAAGACATAGGAATATGATCTCATTAGCTATTAAATCATCTGGCAGATAGGATGGTGCCTTCCACAATCAAGGAGTGACCTTGGCCAGTCTCCATATTTCAAACATTATATAACACCAGTGAAAAGAAATTCTGTCATTAAATGAAATACTGAAAAAGAAATGCTGACAGTATATCTATATAACAAAGGCTGATGATGTGGACTTTTCCTCTTTTTTTAGTTTTGTTTTCACAGTTCTACTATTGTACTATGTGGTTAGACACACATGAAATTTTACAAGTGAAAATGGAAAATCCACTTGCCTTTCAGTAAAAGAAAACTGAGTCTTTTTTGTAAGTTTCTCCACTGGCATTTGTGAGAAGCTGAAAAATTATAGATACTATTGATTCTCCTCCTTTAATCCATCCCTTTGAAATTTCCGATTTAAAGAGAGAATTCAGAAGGAGGACAGACAAAGTACTCTGAATGGCAACACTATCACCCAGACTGTATTTATTTTACAAACGCTATGAGGTTGGAACCAAATTCAGTATCAAAGAAACAATGGTCACATTTTACTCAGGATGCCTAGACCCCAGGAAGGTTCAAGTTAGGCGTACATTGCCAACGGCACAGCAAGCACTGCCCATTGCTTGCGTTCTTTGTTAGCTGATGTAGCCCATGACTTTCACCCACATTGTTCAGGACTCTCCACATTGATTTGAGTCTTACTTGTACTGCACTGTGCTTGACTGGGACCTCCTCTGGGACCTCTGTGGGTAATATTATAATGGTTACTTTACTTTTCTCAGTTGAAAGTACTTGAAAGAACATGAGGATGAAGTTACAGCCCAACTGTGACTTAATGCCAAGGTTAAATGTAACACATGTTGGAGGTGCAAGGGAGCACACACTGGTGTGAGGGTGTTGGAGGTTTGAAGGCAGCCAGCATAATGTTAGAGGGCTCTGACTGGCAAATGAAGTAAAATCTGGCATGCAGACTAAGCCCAGAATCCCATCCAGTCTTCAACTGCAACAGAATTAATTGGTATACTCCAAAACAGACCCAGATCATGCTAACATACATGCAAGTATGGATAATCTTGGAACGAGGATTACAGCAACAACCTGAGAAGCTATGTTGGCCATATAGATAGATCTGCAGAGACTATGACTTAAAACATAACAGGACTTCATCTTGTGATTTTAATTAGTCTTTCTTTTCCATGCATATTTGGGGGTTTAGATATATTATTGCTGTAACGGTTTACAAATGAGAAGAAAAAATATTAAATGGGCATATAGAGATCTTTTTTATTATTATTATTCAGATCTCAAAGCTAGCTTTCTTGTCTAAATTTCAATTCCACCAAGGGTTACGCTGTTTTGAAGAGCAGTGACTTCTCTGGTTAGACAAAGGAATGTGTTGTTTAAGACTGGGGATGTTACCATGTGGGAAATGTGTTCATATTCTGCCCTTAGTAGAACAAATGTATTCAGGGTACATAAGTCAGTACAAAAATGGAGATTTATTCAAATGGTGGAATAAGGAAAGAAAAGCTGACAGAAAGGTCTTTTATTTTAATGTAGAAAAAAATTGAAGGAAAGATGAAAAATTAAAAAGTTAAGAATTTATATATGAACACATGTAACAGCTATGAAGACTACACTTAATTTGTAACTAGAGTACAGTTTAATGTGTGGGATTGAATATTACTTTTTAACATTTACATTATAGTAACATGTATAGATGCCAACCAGCATGGGGTCCTGCTGTGCTAGTCACTATCAAAATATAGCCTTAAAGGTTAATTTCAAGTCTAACATCTGTAATTCCATTCTTTCCTTCAGATGCCCAGAACTCTCTGTTGGTGGACATAAAGACATGGCTATTAACTTGTTCATTCATTCAGTTTGGATTGTGATTTATCCATAGTTTGCATACATTAGAAATTTTCCATATGAATTTTTGTACATCATTGCACTGACCATAGAGCAGGCTAGGGCCTGGACTGCAACTGCTCCAGGAATGAAGTAATCTGTGTCAGCCATATATTTCTCCCTTTTCACCAGCAGAGTTATTCTGGCCAATGGGATAGAGTCAGAGAGAGGCTGAGCATTCCCTATCTACTTCCCTGGGTAAGGATAGGCAGCTTCACGGGTAATCATTTGCACAGGTAATGATTTGCACATTTAACCTTGCCTTGCAAAATTGAAGCTGAATTCCTAAGTGCTTATTGGCTGAGTAGGTCAAATGGAAGTGATTTCTTTTCACGACAAGGTGAATGTAACACTTACAGTCAAAAAGACTTAAAAACATTCATAAAATGCAAACTTTGAATAGGCTTTTCTTATTAAAAAAACAAGAATAAACATAGAGTTCACTTTTGGCCAGCATTTACAGCAGTAAAACTCAATGAACTGTAAGATTCAAGTCAGCAAACAGATACAACATACAGTGGAAGTGAATTTTTCAAAAATGCTGGGTTTTTGCAGTTTATAATTATGTTCCTAAGCGATAGTAGAACACTCTGAGAAATATTTGAAAAACGTTCTAAGAATATCTAATCTTCCCATATACTTATTCTACCACTCATTTTTCACTTGCCATTCCTTCTCCCACACTCCCCCTTTCTCTGCTTCTCTTCAACAGCCAGTATGCATGTTTAACTGAACAAAAGTGCTAGATGGTAAGGCCATGACTTCACAATAAGATTTAATTATGAGTGCAGATATGAACAAGATTTAGACTATTAAGCCCTGCACTTCAAAAACCCTTTAACATATTTTGTCTTTAAATCTTTTATCACCTGCAAAAATTAATTAAGTGCAGATGTAACAGGTTAGGTTTTGATGCCAGGGTTCATTTCCTGTCTATGCTTTGTCAGACACCCTATTACACCTCCTCATGAACTGTAGGAAAACAAAAATGGTGCTCATAAATCAGCATTCAACTTTCCTTGGGCTGTGCATTGGGCTGATCCTTTAAGTGCAAGGCAGAGCTCCAATTCATTATTCATGAAAATAATATAGACAACATGCCAAATGTCATCTGCATTTAAATAATCCATTTGTTAAACATATTAAGTATTGTGTAAGAATGCCTTCTATTAAAATACAAGACTAATCCAATGAATTGGATTTTTAATCACGTAGCTTTCCTTCAGGGAACCATCAAAAGCTGGCATACCTGACTTGAAAACTTCTTAGAGGGAATGACCTGTTGATTTGTTTAATAATATCGAAGTTACACGACAAGTCAAATCATTGCTAGCTGGGGGAAGTGGCCAATTTGGTTACCAAAGCAACAACATTCTTTAAAGCACATCTGACTATTTAAAGTTTGTATTCTGTA
>NW_009229799.1:32309-36851 GCF_000690835.1 Fulmarus glacialis
GTTCTGTAGGGTTATTTTAACGGTGGAAGTATCAATTCATTTAAGGACCATAAAAGTTGCCCTGATCTGTGCCTTCTTCTCATTAAATTGCAGTTAACACCATTAAAGTGAAACATAGATGTTTATGGCTTCAGTACTGCCATCCTGGCTTTAATGAGTTCCCAAAATCAGAGGAAATGCACACCTTTATTACTTGTAGGTATTAAAAGCAGGAAAGTCTGACATATAAATACAAATTCATTATCTTTTATCTAGATGCACTGAAAGTACGGTGCTTGCCAAGAATACATACCAGATCTACAATCAATATCTTGCCTATATTTAGCTTGTCTCTCAAGTATTTGGCAGTAATTGCAATCGAATTAAAAAAGCAGAACCCCCTGTGGAATAGAGAAGAACAGAAATAAGAAAGCAAATCAGTCAGGAAAACAGCTATAAATAATGTTCAGAGCATTTTAAAAAATGCTATATGATCTCTGAGGCCATAAATCTGCTTCTGGGAGTACCTAGAAAGCCTTTTCAGTCATCTGCTAACAATTACAGTTCTTCAGAGACATGCACAACGCAGGTGATTGCCAGTAACCTTAGTGCTCCAAGATGGGCAATATTCCCTGGTACTTACATGGCTGTTGATTCTTCAGCATGATGGCCTGGGGGCCTTACAACAGCAAAACCGTTCTGTAAGAACAAGATAGGTTTTCAATTATCAGCTTAAAAAAATACTTGACTCAGTGCAAAACAGAGCAGCAGGCAGACTGGGTTGAAATCTATTAGAGGCTCTTGAGCACTTTTTCTCTCCGATCACCCTTTCATAGTACTGCCAGAAATAATATATTTTAGCACAGTGGCATATAAACTTACATAAATACACATATGCACATACATACACACACACAACATGATCCAAAGAGGAGGAAAAAGGCAGGATGAGAAAGCTGGTGTTATCAATTCTGCTGTCTAGAATTCACATTTAAAAGGAAGCAGAGAGCACTGATCCATTCTTGATCTAAGTTCATGTAATCTTACATTGCTCCAGCTTGAGATGCTTCAGAATAAAAGTAGCTTGAGGTATATATTTTACATGATTAGTCAACGTTGACCCTACCTTCTGTATGGACTAAATGATAAATTCAGACACACACACACACACGTGTAATTCTTAACAGTAGAAAAAGAATGACAATGAATATCCCATATTTCTGCAAACCATAAATTAAACTTGGGAACCTGCCATGCTCGCAAGCTTGATAGATTCCCTGAAGTCAATTTCTAACACACTTTCTGGAATTGTATATAAATTTCATAAAGTACAGCACTAGGATCAGTGATGATCAAGGAATTTTTTGCCTCTAGAGTCACTGAAGATAAAAGAAGAATGAAGTTTCCCTCCTTCCAGTGTGTGTAAGGTAAAGGGAAAATGTAGAAGTACTGGCAAGGTAGCTCTGTTTAGAAAGTCAGATTATGTACTCAAGAAGCAGTGTCTCATAAGGGTGTGTATCATATAAAATTTCTCTTACAACAGTCAGACTCGGGAGTAACACCATTACTTCATCAAATTTATTCTTTATTTCAGCTATTTAAGACATTTAGTCTCTTCTATTCAGCTATATATTTGACACCAAATTAATGACAATTAACACATACATGAAAGTAAGAATTTATAATCTGTGCATGAGTATATCAGCCAAACTTGTATTTTCAAGCACACAAATACCATGTGTATATGTAGGGCTGCAAGACCAAGCATTCTATTTTCAGACGGGAGGGGACAGGAAGAAGGAGGATGAAATATTTCTATATTTTAATAATCAGTATTAAAGTAGTCCAGTTTGATATACTTAAGATAGTTAAATGTTAATGTTTCAGACTTTACTCATCTGAAACAAACATGATAGTCACTAAACTTTCACTCACACCGGTGTAAATAAGGAGGAACAACATGTAGTTAATGGAGTTACACTGGTGCCTGTGAAATCTGTTTATTTACAATCCTATGAGTGTGTGTTTGCGTGCACCTGTGCAATTGTCTACCTATGTTGTTTCACTGGCATTAATTTATAGACAAATACTACCAGGCTATCTCATATAATTTGCTGCTAAACATAATCCAAGCAGCCAGCTGCAAAGTTTTGTGGAGCCTGGCCAAAGTTCTATCAGACTACAGCAAACTTAAACGATAATGCAAATGGAGTACATCTGTAAGAGTGGTTCTTCTGGCCACCATTTAAAGAATCTGGGGGATTTGACATCATGCCTTATTTTGCATTAAATATCCACATTTTTTAAAAAGAAAAAAAACTGAAGACAGAAAAAATATATATTTTCATATTTAGGCAGGCATTCCTGGAGGTGGAATATAAATCGCCTATAGATCAAACGCACCATCAAAAAAAAGGCCTTGTGGACTGCACTAATCTTCAGAACCAAACCAACTTTACACTCTTAGCTAAAACCCTATTCCTTATCCTTCTGAGGGTTTTTTAACATTTCCTTTTCACACAAAATATGACATAGAGAAGAATTCTGTGAAGAATTCTCTTGTAGCGTTTATGAAAAAACAAAGTATGTTTATGCTGAGGAATGTATAGATAACAAAGTGAAAGAAGACTCAGAGAAGAGGGTATTACTAGAGAGAGAGCATCATGCTACCTGTATTTTGCTCTTTTGTAAGAATATTTGTAAGAATTTGGGAAAAGTTGATGCAAGGCTTACAGCTGCCCCTGCTCAGCTCACAGCTCATTACCATCTAACTTTATCAGCATTCCCAAAAGATCAATATAATTAAGATTATTATCTCTGGGAGGATTTCATGGGGCAATATAGAGACAGAAAAAATCAACACCGCTGTTTTTGACAACATGACAGTTACAGTATAGGCTTCTTTTTTCTGTTCCCTTACTTTGACAAGACTGTTTGGAGGCCCTGTTTTGTTATAGCTAGCTAATTTCTGCTATCAGAGCTTACTTAACTATCACAGTTCTCCATGAGCATGCAAAACATTCACATCAGTGTTATAACCATTTTTTATGTGTTTTTACATTACAGAAAGCTCAGTATTCACATGGGAAATTTTCTTTTTTTAAAATACAATGCATATGTTATATGATGATAAAGCATATAATATAATCAAATTTTACCAAACACTGAAAACTAATTACCATACCGTATTAACAGCAACTTTTGTGCAATTGATAAAACACTTCATTTCTCCTACTTTCAAACTTTGTATGAACACAGTGTACATTAGCACAACGGAACATGAATTCATTTATTTAGGCAATATTTAAATACCAGACAGTGAGCTCAGAACAGTAGACAGAAAGGCAAAAATCTGCTTTAAAGATAGAAAGACTAACATAGAGCAATATGTTGAAAATGAAGCCAACACACATAAATTCAAAGCATTTTTGTACAGAGCCTTATTTATACTAGGATACAGACACCTTTATGTGTAGACATTAAACTGACTGACAGACATGAACATTAGAAAAAGGATTCATGTCTGTGCCATTATATGATCACCTTTAGTTAAATTTGAGGATAAAGAGTAAAGCCTGATAGTGATATTCCAAAATCTGTGCATATTTGAACAACAAACAAAGAGAAGTCTGCCCAAACTCAGTTTACAAAGATCCATTGCAGATAGACCCACTTAGTTGGATCTTTAATGAAAACTAAGAAAAAATGTTAGTCTTTTTCCACAGTAATCTAAGTTTCTCTTCTTTCATGACTCCAAATAGGTAGCTGTATGCTTGATTGCCAAAAAACAGAGGTGTACATCCTACTGTGGCCTTCTTGTCTTTGGTGGTACAGTCGATACCTTTCTGTCGTGTGCTGGGTTAGAATGCTGGGCTACATCATGCTTGGGCATCTACTATACCTCTCCCTGAACCTTTCCAAGACAAGCACGGAAGACAATACCATAACACGGGTGGTTACTCCAGGGCTTGGGACTGACCACCTACAGCAGAGTTCCACTGGTATTTCTATTATACAAGGAGGTAAAACTAGACGTAGCAGTTTTTCCCTAGGGCAATATGAGGTGACTGTGGCAAGGTGTGAATCACTCTTCCCTTCGCTTGACAATGAGGAGCTTGCTCTGTCTAGATGCCAAGTGGACCAAAAGTGACCCAGCCAGTCTGGCATTCCAGGTATGCTGAGAAGCCTGGCTGAGAAGCAGTGCATACTAGCTTCAGCCTGGTACTACTCTAGGAAAGTCATCTGGCTTTTTGTTGACTCTAACAAGAGTCATGCAAGAAATAACAATGAACCCCAGCAGGCACTCCAAGAGCACTTACTCAAGCAGTAGAAGACTCAGGTTCAATTCCTTCTTGAACATGGGGATGAATGGGGACACTGGTCGAGAGAGTCCCTTGGGAGGCAGTCCTGAAGGGCAAAGGGGTCCAGGAAGGCTGGACGTTCTTCAAGAAGGAAGTCTTAAAGGCGCAGGAGCGGGCTGTTCCCATGTGCCGTAAGAAGAACGGGCGGGGAAGATGACTCGCCTGGCTGAACAGGGAGCTCTGGCTGTGACTCAGGAAAAAA
>NW_009229800.1:0-3790 GCF_000690835.1 Fulmarus glacialis
CAGGACATTCCTGCCCGCAGCGCAGGAGGAGTTTTGTCCCCAGGAGGCCACTGGCCCAGCCCTGGTGAGCAGGCCTTGTCAGCCCCGCATCCCCAGCTGGGGCTTTGCCTCCTACAGCCCTTCAGCTCCTGCCACAGGGCAGCGAGCCCCCACAGCAACCACCCTTCCCTCACAGCACACAGCAGCCTTGCAAGGGACTCTTCTCCCTCAGGAAGGGTCATGCACTCTTCCCTCCTTCACACCATGGCAGAGTTACAGGGTGAGAGAAGCTTTGCCTTCTGAAGAGGGCCATTTCCTTGCACAAATACCCAGGTACAGAGCCCTCAGGTACCACCTGGATGGCCAACACAGTTGTTTAAGTTGCCAGTTTTACTTGGCACCACAGTAGAGAAGTGCTGCGCCCACAGTGAGTTCCTGTCAGAGAAAAGGGTGATAATTTCCCAGATTGCTCTAACTTCTAAAATCCTTGCAGTTGCCTGACCACTATCCAGAGTGACTTCCTGCTCAAAACTCAGATTTGAGATTGCAAAGAGTAGTGTTCAATTTATTTTAGCAAAATCTGTTCTGCCAAGTGGCTAAGTTGTGATAATTCATACAATGAGTTTTCCAGTTGATAACTGAGCAGACCAGTTGGAGAGAGTCCAAAATCATTCTACAGGAGTGCTCTAGAAAGCTTGGACTGCAAGGAAAGATTGGAAAAAAGTAACAGTTGTTTAGTCTAGAGAAGAGAAAAGTGTCAGGACACATAACAGTCTTTACATACATGAAAGACTGCTGCATAGAGGAAGGGAATCTGTTTTCCATGTCTGTTGTGGAAAAGACAGGAAGTTGCAGGCTTAAATTGCAGGGAGGAATATTTGGGTTAGATATTAGGGAGAGGAAACTAACAGTAGTCCAACATTGAAGCACATTGCCTCAGGGGGGGATATTCTGGAATCTCCATCATCTGGAATTTAAAAAAAAGGGTTACACAAACATCTGCTGGAAGGGATGCAGGTATGGTTGGTTCCAACACAGGCCTGACGCATGTGGCTACATCAGGTTCTTGCTCAAGGCCTTTTCTAGCCCTGCTATTCAGAGACGTTTGTTGACTGTGTCTCATACTTCATGACCATGATACAAAACCAAATGTTTTGCTAACAGAGGTTATTTATTCTTTACTGAGACTCTAGCAAAAATGTAACTCTACTGGAATAACAATGAAAAACAAGATAATCTATTGTAGTTTTTTTAGTATTTACAGGTTTCTTCCTTTTCTAGGTATTAGCCACCTTTCTTTTGGTATCTCTGCTATCACTACCTCTTATTGTGAGTATTAGTTATGATATTAACAAGTACATCAATAATACTACTTAAGGATAATATTGACTGTTTCATCCTACAATAATATAAATTTCATTCTGCAATCAAAGTGTGTGCAAGACTGAAATTCCATTAGTACCTGTGTTTTAACTCTGTGATTTGATGGTCCACTTTCGTGATGCAGGCCTCTGACAGCCAAATACAGGTTTCCTGTATTTTTTCCTGACAAATACTATTTTCAGAGAACCCTGAAGCGAGTCGTTTCATCTTTAAGAATAGCAATATAACAAGTCTGGCTTTGACAAGAGCATTTACTACCCTTTTAAACCAAGTTTGGGGTTCAGAACACCACTTCACATTATGATGCAGCAAGCAGTGACAGTTACAGTACTCTACAACATTACATATACCAACCATTCCAGAACTAAGCATGGCTTATTGACTATCAACTGCAAGCAATAACTTTGAGGCACTGCCAATCATATTCCTTGTAAATCAGGGTGCCACATATGCTTGACCTGGAGAATTTAAATAATTTTAAATAATTAAAAAGAGTTCAGGTATGTTTGAAACAGACTCCAATTTGTCAAGATTAGAGGATATTAACAGCACTTGCAGAATTCATTCTTACAGCTTCAGCTTGCTACACCACATATTTCAGGTTCAAAATGCACATCTATACTTACTGGTGCAGAAAGAAACTGGTTTTGTCTTTCTCTGCTGTGCCACTGTAGTTGCTTTGACCTTCCTCAGGCTCTGAATTTCAACCGATATGCTTATCCACAACTCCTCCTCCCCAAATGTCTTTGGCCTACTTCCAATTACCACTGTTTAAGTAGTAAGAAAAAAGCTGAAATGCAACCGCACTTTGTTGTTGCTAAAGCTTTAAGTCTCTTTACCAGTGATTAGTAAGAGCCAATGGTTAATGCTGTGTGGAAGTTATCTGGTGACATTCCATCCTATAAGAGTTCCAGGTTATTTAAAGGGTGTATATATAAAGGGCACGATACCCTCAAAGTAGTTTGTTCCAAGTCATCTGAGACATTTGCAGTTAGCCCAGATTCAAAACACTAATTAATATTAGGACTTCAGTCTAGTCCTCTCAGAAAGCAGCATGTACTATGTATCATTTCCCATGGGCTGTAAAGTTAACCACTTCTAAGATCTAGTTACTTTAAAGAAAAAAGAAAAAAATCAGTCCATAGGATTGCATACCTGCCAAGCCTAAAGCTTTATAAACAAAGCCACAGAGTTATACAAACACAAAGAGCAGCAGAAAAGTTTTAGAACTGGCATTACCCCTCTCCTCATGGTCCACTCAAGTGGTTGGTTAGATTTATGAAACAGATCTATGAGCCAAAACCCAGCATGAATGAGACAAGCCCAAGAACTTCTAAGCAGCTGAAAACAGAAGCTTAGAGTAAAAACATGTTTTATTCCTAAGTAGAACCACTACTTAAGTCCTACTGAGCCTATCAGGAGGCAGTATTTGCTCCACATGTGTGTTAAAAGAAAAAGCTGGTGCCTAAAGGTGCTATGATACAAGTTTATAACAAGATTTAGGGGGCCTGTGGACACCCAAATTATTGCAAGTCTGTAATTGATTTAGCAGTACAATGGGACATTAAAATAACTAGCAATGCCAGCATTCTGCATATATCCATGAAGCTTGTTGGGATTAGGCACTTCTTCCCTCCCCTTCACTATCCACCTTCTTCCCTCCTTCAGGAGGATTTGATTACACTTACATTGGGCCATCCCTTTGTTCCAGGCTTGGTGAGACTAGACAAGAAGATGATTCCAGGCTCAGGATACACAGCTTGCAAGAAAGTCAAGCCTGAAACAGCAGGCAGTTCATCCCAGTAGCATGTAAATCAAGACCTAAAAGCCACTAGGATGATTTCTGTGCAGTACCAGCCTGGACCAGGTAAGCTGTACTGCTTACAGGACTGCCTTCTCTGTGTATTCCCTTCTTGGCAATGTCTGTGCTAAAAAGCCCCCAGAAGATGTGAGTGGACTCCATATAGAGACTCCATCCCCTACCCCCATAACTTTCTAGATGCTTTCCAGCATAACAGCTTCTTGAGTGTTTATAAACACAGGTATGGTGCCAAACACAGTCAGCTATGCATTCATGCAATACTATCCCCATAAGGCCACCCAACACCTCAAGTTCTGGGGAGCCCCATGCCCATCACGGGAAGGTGCTGGAGTGGCCCAGCAGCACTACAGCACGAGGCACTCACAGCACTGTCCCTATAGCACATCTTCACAACAGACATTTGGATTTCTCCTAACCCAAGACACTCCAGCCTCACCTTTGGGGTGTCACCATGACCTGGACACACTCCCTCCTCAACACACAGCTGCTGGCAAGCAACACCCCCTTCCCCTCATCCTGCAAGAGCCCCAAAGAGGAGGCAGCCCCAGGGTGGTCCCCAGCAGAGAGGCCTGCTCGGGGCCGGGCAGGTGCGGCAGGAGGGCCGGG
>NW_009229801.1:0-10760 GCF_000690835.1 Fulmarus glacialis
TGGCTGGCTCTTCCCAACACGGAGGTGCCTGCCGGCCCGCTCCTCTGCCGCCTCCGTGTGAGCCCCACAGGATGGGCGCGTCCCAGGACCGCCGCGGCTCTGGCGCCCGCCCCAGGACCTTTCGGACCCGTTGGGTGCTGATGTGGTTGGAGGTGTCACCTCCGTGTTTTCTCTGCCCTGGTCCGGAGGAGGCAAGGAACAGAAAGTGCTGACAAATGACTGTCCAGCTCTCTGGCCTAGGGCAGTACCCTGGATGGCAAGGTTGGCCTACTCGGGCCTAGGGCAATACCCTGGTTGACGAAGTTGGCCTTATAGTTAATAACACCCAGTCATGTTGAGTGAAGGTGGTTAAAAAAAAAAGTTTCTGTGGCATGTCCAATTAGACAAGTGTTTGAAGTGTACCGTATCTAGCTTTAGGACATCACCTTTGTGCGAATTCACACTGAAATTAAAGTCTTGGCTGCTTTAGTAGTCGCTGCAGTCAAATCTTTGGTCAGCATTGGGTTCCTTTAATCTCGTGTCCTGGCATTCACTGGCTCTTACAGGCCTTTAAGTGAACTTGAGATGGTTTTTATTAATAGGAATAGGATTATATGCTGAAAGAAATACAGTCTAGGAATATAGTTAAAGAGCAGGGAAAAAACCCCAAGGTCTTTAGACATAAAATTTTTGGCAGTGTGTTACACCTTGAATAACAATTCCTGTATTTAAAAGAAAACTATAGCAGCAGTATTATTATGTGTATGAAGATGAGTGCAAAAAAACAATAGGTCTCTTGTATATCATTTATCATATAAATAGTGTCCCGAAAGGCACGTGGTTAGTTCTGTGTTGACATAGCAAGGCAATCAGCGGTATTGCCATAGAGTGAGTAAACAAGCATTCTCTTAAGCTAGTTTTCTTTCTTATGTTAAGTTTTATTCTTCTTAGCAGTTAGTTCATCGTCTTAAGGCTTTGATTTGCTCTAAATCAGGTACACTAAATTCTCCTCTATTTGTGGATGGCTTTTCTGGGTTGCAGCAGACACCGAAGGTGGCTCTGGTGGAGCTGATAAGGTCAGGCACAGGACTGCACAGAAGTGGTTATGCTGCTCCCAAGATCAGGTGGTGCTGGAAGCTGTTGAGCCACTTTCTCATCATGAGCGATGCCCGAATTGAGAAGTCCTGTGCATCTGAGTTGTTTCTGTGGCTGGCCGGCCTGTTTAAATACTGTTCCCTCCGCTGCTCTGGTTTCTGAAACGGCTTGCTGGCGTGGCGCAGCGTTACAGGGAGGCCAGGGCTCGCTCCTGTCCGCGCTGCTGAGCCCTTGGGAGCTCGAGGGGCCGGGGAGGGCAGAGTCCTGCCTGGGCTGGGTGGCAGAGCCGAGTCAGAGCGAGTAAGTGCGTTGTGCTGAGCTTGGGCCCGGTTCTTCGGGGGTGCCTTTGTCCTCCCTTCTGCAGGTGCCCCCTGTGGTACCCTGGGAACAACCCCAACGGGAGGAGTATTTACTGGTTGTGTTTTGAACCCAGACAGAAAGGAGACATTCTGAATTGAACTCCAAAAATAGCTGTTAAAAAGAGTTCTTATAGTGAAATGTTGTTCCATTACTAATATAAAAATTACAAATATATTTGGCGCTTTTTACTTCTTCGTATACAAATGGATGCTAGTTTGATTTTGAAAAGAAGTTTCTTCCCTCATCTTTTGGGGAGGAGCAGCTTGAATTTCCAAATGGTTTCGTGGAAAACCAGTTATCTTAAGAAATATTAAAACAGGCTTAGCATAAGTGAGCACTCTAATCAAAACAAATCCAAGAGTAAGAAAGAAAAAAAGTAATATATTCAGGTGAATAACTGCATACCCACTATACTGCATACCCTATTAAAACACATACAGCATAAACTAGAAGCGAAACAAAAGTCTGGAATTGTGCCTAGATGTTCTTTGGCAAATGAGGGAGAAGTAGGCTGCTGGCTCTCAACTTTAAATCCATTCCATTGGGATGTGCACTTGGCTGCTCACACCTTACAGGGAGTGAGGAGTAGATGTCAGCTTTTTTTTTTTTTTTTAATAAATGCTTTTCTGCTTTCCTAAAAGAGGTAAACCCAAACAATCATGCTTTGCTAACACAAGTTAAAATCAGGATTTCATACAGAAAGAGATAAAAAGTAATGCAATGCAGCATAAGGACTTTGAGCAGGATATTTGGTTTCTGGTTATCTTTTGTTTTATTACTATTTTAATTTTTTTTATGCCGAATGTCGTCTTAGTTTTGAACTTTTCTTCTTGTTTCTTCCAATGCAGATTTTAGTGGGAGAGAACAAAGATAAAATCTATATGCCCAAAAAATGAAATTTCATTTAATGGATTTAAGCTAACACCTAAAGTGCAGGATTTATGCAATGATCATATTAGGGTTTTTTCAGCATTTTATTTTCTAGTTACAGGTATACAGTTGATACTAGTATAGGTGTAGTTCTTTTATTGTGCCAATAAAACTTTTCAGTCCAGGCACTACTTAAACTGAAGAAGTCGTGTTCTGAGAGGAGTTTTGAAGTTGACATGAGCTAAATTAGGAAAAGTCTTTTTCATACCACTTTAAATAATCACATAAAGTTACTATCTATTATAGTTATAGTGTTTAAACTTGCTACCTGAAACTAGTCTAACTTTTTGCATAAGCAGACTCTTTGCACGTTCTTTAATGCAGCATTGTTTCAATAGAAAAAAAAAATTGTACTTCTAGCTCATCAGTTGTAACTTCTTTCTCAGGCTATCTGTGAGATTTGGGTGCTTAGTTTTCATTACATCCACTCCTGTTTTTACCCTTCCCTTAAACAAAGAGTTGAATGGGGCTTGTAACTCAGGGAGGGCTGTGCGAGACAAGGAGCTTGTGTGGTGGAGCTGTTCCTAAGTATCTGTGATTTTCAGAAGTGCTTTATTTTGATTAAACTTCTCCCATTGGAATTAAATATCTTGTGTTACCTTGCAGTTAACTGGATTTCATGCAGGAAGATATCCCATGATTTAGGAGATCGGTGTTTAAAATGGAAATATTTTCTCCTGTTCCTGACTGTGTGGCAGCCAGAACGGCAAGCTTGTGATCAATTTTCTTGGTTATTGTAGAGTAGTTCTTTTGTAATTTGATAATATCACATACTGATCCACTGCAGAAAAAAGTTGATTTTTTTAAAAAAAAAGAAGTTTTAAAGTCAAGTACTTCAGTCAGGAAATGCCAAAATTGTCTCCTCACTGGATGGTGGCTTTTCCATCCTTATTTTTCTACTTAGCATAGATGCTTTACAATAGTCCGACACCACGTTTTGGAAGAGTCTCATTTTCAGTGCCTTCTCTGTCCTGTTTAGTGTAGAGGGTAGGTAGTTATTGCTTAAGGACCAATTTCTTAATATTTCGCTTGATGAATGCAATGCCTTGCTCTCTGCTGTTCACTGTTGTGGGGAGAGTGTCCTGTTAGGAAGGGAGTGTCCCTAGCAGGTTTTGAGGGATAGACATCTGTCACTAGCAAGTTTTGGAGGATAAACATCATACCAGTTTGGTTCTGCAAAATCATTATGAAGTGAAACTCTATTCTTTTCCCAATAATAGATGGAAAAAGGAAAGAATAATCTCAATTGGCATTTTTAACATTTGAACTCTAGACCTTACTGTTTTAAAACATTTTTCTCTTCCTCCCCTCTACACCCCATTACCTTCTCTGTTACTTTTATTCAAATAAAAGTGAGTC
This sequence comes from Fulmarus glacialis, assembly GCF_000690835.1. NCBI lineage: Eukaryota > Metazoa > Chordata > Aves > Procellariiformes > Procellariidae > Fulmarus > Fulmarus glacialis. The sequence continues at coordinate 3,724 of NW_009229801.1, forward strand.
CCATTTTTGGGGGGCAGGGCTGGATTCATCACACAGATCTCTACAATTGAGCTGAGAGAATGCTGAAGTCTTAAACCAACATCTTCTATATGGGCCTTGCAAAAATAGGTATAAGATGTGCTTTGTGAGATGTGCGTTGTTTTGCATTTTCTGAGGACATAGTGATGGAGTGAGACATTTCAATTCCAGCTCTTTAAGGTAGTAACTTAGGGGGCGTGTGTCCTACTTTTTTTCTTTCTTGTTTCTCTAAATCAGTCTTCGTCCTCCATCACTTCTTTTCCCAATACGTCAACTCTTTGTTAGAATGTTTTCTCTTCTCAAGGCAATGGTTACAACTTTTTTTTGCTTGCAGATCCTTCTGATACCAAGGGGGTATTAGACATGTTCTCTCCTCGGTTCTTCTGTCTGGCTGCATTGTTTTGGAGCAGCTGGATGGCTTCTTCAGATTTACTCATATGCTAGATGAGGTATACTGATTGGATCTGGAAATATTGGAACCAAATGCCTTTGGTGAAGGTGGAATTCTTTTCTTAGCTGTTAAATGAACATTTACAGAAAATGCATGAACATCTTTTTTTCTCTATCCAAGTAAATAACTGGCCAAATCTGGAAGAATTCCTATGAAGACTGCAATGTACAAATATATAACCGTTGGGTTACCTTTTTTTAAACTTCAAGCTCTTCTTTTAAAGCATATTCAAATGCTTCCAAAGCTACCATATATAAAAAGAAACACTGAGGAGAAGGGTTTTCTTACCCTGCCTGAGAGAATTATCTTGAGATGTTTTTTGAGGAATATGTGTTTGGAGAAATTTTGACACTTCCCAGATTTCTGCCCCAGCCTGAATTATTTTGGAAAGTAAATCTTCAACGTGTATGATTAAAATATGTCAGAGGTGTAAACCATTGGTGATCAGGTTTTAAATGGGATGCATTTGGCAACTTCAAAAAGAGCCACTTACAGGAGGACAACCAAGAGAGAAGGTCATATTCGTTCCTCTCATGTGTTAGTGTGTTCTTGCATTAACGTTTTTCTTACATAAAAGGTGCTAAAAATTGTTGACTTCTCCCTGTTCTCTTCTGGGTTTAGGTTATTCAACTTCTGAAAGCTGGGAAAGCAAAGGAAGTTTCTTACAATGCACTGGCTTCACATATTATTTCAGAAGATGGGGACAATCCAGAAGTTGGAGAATCTCGTGAAGTTTTTGATCTCCCTGTGGTAAAGGTAAATGACTCATCCATGATATTGTCAAAGTACTGATATAGATACTTCATTATTATAAGAGAAAATATTCAGGTTTGGATGATGACCAAATGAAACATATCTTTAAAAATCTTTTATTTTTGTTACACAAACTTTTGTCCTGACTGATAGACTTCTTTTACAATTCTGTTCTTTCCTTTCTCTTGTTGCTCTGTATCTAAGTGGTTTGGTGGGGTTTTTTTTGTTTTCTGTTTTGTTTTGTTTTTTCTTCCAGATTCTGCCTTCAGTTCTCTGTGAGATGGTGTCCTGTTAGCTGTACTTTAGAAATGTTTCTGATGGGAAGGTTCTTACAAGCTTCTGGCAATGGAAAATCTCAATTTAGATTAAGTAGTAGACTGCTAGGGGTTTTTTTAAACACATATAATTGGCAAGGTGCAAAATGATTTTGTTGATTCTGCATGTGTGTGCTACGCTAATTTTAAACAATAGGAACTTGTAGAAAATTAGGGTTTTTTTTCCCTCTTGATTTTAGTTTTTAATTTTTTTTTTTCTTACTCATACTGGAATTACTGGTATTTTGTTACTATCTTGCAATACTGGGTTATTTTTCCAGTGAAAGATTCTGGGCTTCATGTTTGAAAATGTGAACTTGTCACTCTGCAAGTCATGAGAGTGATTAGAAGAAAAAACACTAGTATTTCACTGCCAATACCTTTGCGTACATGATTTTGGGTTATTTTTTCCATATGGTTGCAGGTGGCAGTAGAGAACTTTGATAGCTTATGTCATGAGAGTTCACCTGACAGTGTAGAAGTATGAATTAATTCCAGAAAATAAAAGGTGCTTAGCTAGAGACCTTATGGTTATAGTGGGCGTGCTGATTAATTTTTAGTTCCTTTTTCTGAAGTGTTCTGTGGCATAATTTTGATCTTATAAACAAGAAGACTGCTGCCATTCTCACATGAGAGAAGGACATCAGCGTTATAACAGTGCTTTCTGCTTTCTAATGCCATTTACTTAAATAATTTAATTTTCTTTATAACTGCTACTAGCTAAACGTTTTCATTTGCCAAAAGAGAACAAGTCTTTCAGTAATGTCACTTAGTTTGACCTGAAAACATCACAGCGTGATCTGTAATCAAGAAGATTAGACTAAGTATTAAAAGAATAGAAGTCAGAGGCAAAGGTAGCTTGTTATTGAGAGAAACGGCATAGAGAATAAGAAAAAGAAAAACTTGAGGGAGGAACATCTCTCAATTTTTTTGCAGAGGATTGAGGAGTTATGAATTAGATGGTTTTAGTTCATTTTTTTTAATGCGTTTTTCTAAGGGAGAGATAATAGCAAGAATTGGGACACCATATACATAGTTACCACAATATATTTGTTTGGTTTTTTGAGGAAAAGTCATTTCATACTGAATGTGATGCCACATCCTTATATGCTGTATTGGGGCCACTGTCCTACATCTCTTCCCTTCTCCACCACCTCCCTCTCTCCCAGAGGGGGGAACGCTGTCCCAGCATACTGTCAGTTAGGGGTCATCACCTGTGTGCTTAGCAGCCCTCATCGCTGTGTGTTTAGAAACTTCTTTCTGTATGAGGTTATGGTTCCTGACTCCTTGGTGATGAGTGTAAGGTAGGGGATTTTTTTTTAGAGCATGGAAAACTGAAAAAAGGGAGAGAATGAATAAATATGGTAAATGGTTTTCCTGGCACAACAGAAGGACAAGAGAAAGGGGTCTTGCTCCGATATTGCTGCACAACCTTTGAGCAGTCTTTATATTAACTCTTACAAATAAATCGGAACAGTCTTTTTTGTAAAGGCCTAAGTACAATGTCTGTGAAACAGACTTTCAAAGCTTGGAGATGTATATTGAAACTAGCTATAGTATGAACTTGGAAGGTAGTTCACATTTCACATGTGCAGACCAAGATTTTTAATGTCTTGTGGTTTTTATTTTTCAGCCTTCCTGGGTGATCTTGTCTGTTCGCTGTGGAGCTCTTCTGCCGTATCCTTTAAGTTCAAATTTGAGTCAATTCTATATGAAGTATGTTAAAATAGATACCATCGAGGGATTAAAGACTGCTTCAAGTATGCACAGCTTAAATTTTTTAAATGATGGGATGTATTTTGCTTGCCAAGATTGCAGTGTGCTTGGAACTTCTTTACCTTACTTCAGTTTTCCTGTCCCTCTGGCTCTTTTGGATGCTTAATAGGCACTTGCAAGAAAACTGTCATCAAATGGACTCAAAACATTTTAGCTGGAAGTTGATAATGAACTGTGAGGGTCCGGGAAGAACACTGGAGTGCGGTAAGTGGGCAAATGTTGGTTCAGAGTAGAATGGCCTATTCTGCCTTTTCTAGAGCAGAATTAAGTGAGGGATAAACATGCAATAACTCATATCAACACTGTATTGTAAATAACACTTTATTAACAGATAGTGTTAGTATTCCCATTTTTGGGGTAGTCTGTCCTTGCCTTTGGTAGACCCTTGTTGTTCATGTTTGGCTAGATTTATGTTTCTTAACTTGTTCAGAGCATATATTCTTGCATATGGATGGCATATTTCTTCCTCTTCTTGTCAGTTGTTACTGTTTCATCTTTATTTATGTTCCCCTCAATTTTTTCTTCGGATTATAGGAATGGTGACAATGGCTACTGTTATAGAAAAAAATTCATGCATCTTTTTCTCAGACCATTCACGATAAAGATTCTGTATAGGGAAAAGCTGAAGCAGAGCAATACATTTCAGTACAGATATGAGTGGATGATTGTGGCAAACAATGCCAGGACTAGAGTGGTATGCTGCCAGGCATGAGATCTCATTTTGGAATGAGGTTAGCAGGTGGTCGTGTCTATAATGGAAAACAAGAGGTGGTGGATGCAAAAATCCAGGTGTTCGTATTAGGAATTAAGGTCTTAATGTGCTTCAGTGATTCAGAATTCATGTTTTATACCCAGTATTTCAAGGTATGTGCCTTTGCATCTCGCTGTGCCTCAACTATTTTGGCAATAGCCTGTATATTCTCTACTTCTCCAAGAGAATTCAGCTCAGGGAGTGAGCTGTAGGAAGAGAAAGCATTGAATTCATCAGATAAAGTGATATAGTGAGGTCTTTGCAGCTGTTTTGATCACAATAATCAACATCTCCAATAGGATTCAGCAGTTAGTGTGAAACATTTGCCATCATCACGGATAGTCTTCTGACCTAAGCAGAAGAAAGTTTTCCATGAATGACTTGGCTTCCAAATGGAAAAAATGCACCAAACGTTACATGGCAAACCCCAAATTAGCAGAGCTACTCCTGTATAAAAAATAATTTGGTTATTGTGATGTGATCTAGGCTGGTGATTTTTGTGTTTTGCATCTGGAAATAAAAAATGTGTTTATCATCCTTTCATCATTAGGATGGGAGTGTACGGTTGCTTATGTCACATGTCTGTAAGCCTTCTGCTTGTTCTGAGGTTGAAAAAATAATAAAATAGCTTGGAATTTTCAGGCTTAAGTTCTTAGTGTTGTTCTTTCCCATGGAGAAGTTGCACTATTAGAACATTGGTCTTCTGTCTGAAAGTTTTTAAAAGGATGCTCTGAGAGCTGATGTTATTACATACCCAGAAGAGAAATTAACAGATAAAACCATTGAGTGATGCAGTCCATAACTAAATTGTAGCAATAAATGTGTGAATGTAGCCCTGAATGGCTATTGCTCAGGAAGTCTTTATTGTGGGTATATAGGAATGGCCAAATGAAAAGACCAGGTCTCAGTGGTATCATATTCTTGGGTTGCATGGAAGAAGGAAGTTCACCTGTCAGCTATAAATGTGTCCTTGGACCTTTGCCTTTATTCTTTCTAGCACTTCATGTCCTTAGAACCTGGTGCTTTTAGATTTTATTCTGAGCCTTGAAGTGCTCACTGAAATGGGTTGTTAAGTCTTAACTTCATTCTGTTTCAGTCTCTTTACAGCTTCTAGTGCAGTGGCATTCCGCCTTTCATTAGGGTTGTCGGTACTACTATAATGAAAAAAATGTAGTTAATAGGAATAGCTTACTTTTTCCAGTTGATTGGTTTTGGACCATGTTAGGCAGAGGTTTGAGATTCTGCAATTTTGTCTTTTGTTTATGTTTTAATTTGGAGATATAATACTCAAAGTTGTCACTGAATTTACAGAAGAAGCAAGTCCTAGAAACATCTTTTGTCAGTTAGATACATGGATCTAATAAGACCCTTAAAGATTTTATGTTTGCTTACCAATTCTGGTGCTTACTTTGTGGGTACTTGCCTGTCAGTTGTTAAAGGTGAGGTTTAATGTAGAGAGATTTAATGCAATATAGAAGCATAATAATTTTGCCTGTTTCTTACAAATACATTTTAATATTCCACTGTGACAGTTGTTTTCATCGGGGAATTTCAGAAGGCAGAGTGTTCTCTGCTAACTGATGATAGCAAAATCTGACTAACCTGCAGTTGAAGGGAAGTAACAGAAAAATTAATCCGGAAGCAGCCTTCCTGAAGAAGGAAATAGAGTTTTGTGTGTGATGTTATAATGCCATAAAGAGGGCTGGTGATTTCTTTCTTTATTCTTTTGATAGCAGCAAAAGCAAGAATGAGGAAGGATTATTTTTCCATGGTCTTGTACAGATGAAAGAGGGTCAGAGCACTTCTGAATTTTTGTTGCTGGGAGATAAAAAAAAGTGAGTTTTGTTGCATTCCCTCTTTTTTGTTTTCCAGACCCGCTTGGAACCTTATTGTTGTGCTGCTTGTAACTGTTTTAAGAGGGTCTATTTCACTCCTGTTCTTTAGAGTGTGCAAGCTGCAGTCAAACTGATGGACCTCTTAAAAGTTAAATACTGAGCAGTTGCTGCTTTATGTGCTAGGAGCAGATGTTACGGCAGGAAGTAGACAACTGTACACTTTTGAAAGATCCAGTACTGAATCTCTACCTTAGATGAGATACTGAGCAACACAGTGAAATTTAAGACATTCATCAGACTTGAACTTCTTGGGTGTTCTGGATAATGGCAGTAATCTATTCTTAAGTTTTAAAGTGCTCTGGGCTTTGTTGTCAGCTTGCTGTGTGTTGTCACTTCTGGGTCTCAAATACTGGTGCATCTGTCAACAGCATGGGGAAAATAATTTTGTTTCATTACAAAAATCTCAGTGTGTACTTGTAACACAATGCACATCTATTTCTGTAGTCCTTTTTTCCAACAAGATGTGCATGTATCTTAAAACACAAAATCGTATGAAAGTATAGAAAAGGGAGGGAAGTTACAGGAGTCACCTGGTCTGTCTGTCTTTCCCAGGTCACTTCTATCAAACTGTTCTCTCCTGTTTCACAAAGCCCCTCCTGTAGTGGAGATTTTATAGTCTCCCCAGTCACCTTACAGTGCCTCACTATTGCGTTGGTAGAGTTTAACCCCATTACCATGCTGCAGTCTAACCCTCTTTTGATTTATCAGAGCGACTCTGAACAGGGAGAACAAATGACTTCCCTTTTCATTTGGCAGCCTTTAAAGGGTTTGAAGATGTGTCATCTTAGCTTCTTAAACACATTAATTCTGGTCTTTGAGTTTCCTCTTGTAAGTCATATTTACTAGGTCTGTAAAAATTCTCACAGCTCTCTTTTTCGTACTGTTTCATTTATCTATCTCTTTCACGCATCTGACACCAAATACGCATTGCTAGCAGAGATCTTGTTGAATTTTGAAAGCATAGTGGAAAACTTCATGTTAGTTTCAGGCTGCGTTTCTGTTTTTACATCCCAGTGTGATGTTTTCTCAGTTTTTTGCAGTAGCTCCCAGATTCTGGCCTCGCCTCCCCACCCCACCCC
>NW_009229802.1:0-10542 GCF_000690835.1 Fulmarus glacialis
GCTTTCTTGCCTTAGCTTATATTTGATTCTAGTGCTCGTTAGTGGCTGCTTTTTGCTTTCGCTGCTTGCTGTGCTGCTGTACTGCTGATCACCTTACCCTGCTGCGCCTGGGAACATTTTGATAACAGCAATGGTGATGCACCTGGGCTGGCAGATGACTTACTGTAAGCACTACAACTACTTAGCAACAACTGAAAACACCTTGTATTCTTAAATCTACTCATATCCATCACTTTTTAATAAGGATGAATAAAAGGTGACACATTTTATCATAGCCTGAATAAATGCAGACAGCTGGACAATTCCAGGCAGAGAATGACTTGTGATCATCTCAATGTGACCAGTCAGAAAAGGGGAACACAGATTTATTTTGTTTCTCTTGGATACTCACCAGAAATATGGAAATCCTAGTGCTTCCTCCGAACTTTTTTATCTTCCTTTGTCTACACCTAAATGCTGATGATTCTTCTGAACTCCCAAAGCAAGTAAACACAACAGCTGAACCAGAGCACAACTTCCAGAATCCTGGTCTAATTGCTCAGCTATGAATGCAGAGTGTCTGAATAAGTTATTAGTATAATAACAAAACCCTGATAATGGAACTGGGATATTTCTTAATTCTCTGATAATATAAACAACCTTTTCCTTTTCCCTTCTCCAGAACATCCGTAAGTCATTGGGCTCTTCCTGATCAAAATATGCCAATTCATATTATTTTTAAAAAATTGCAGACGACTTCCAAGGAGCACAAGGGGAATGGTGGTCCTAAGAGAATATCAACAAATGTCTCTCAAGTGTTGTACTGGTATCTTCGCCTCTCTAGGACAGAGTGTAACATTACCGTTGAGATCAGCACTTCTTCCTTTAGGGGATACTATGGTTTAAGCACTAACCACGAATCAACTGAGACAGAAGGGTGTTTAGTCAATAAAAAGTTGGCATGTACACTTATTTCACTATGCAACAAGGATAGAATAAATCAGTGAAAGCTGTAAAGGCAAGATGTTAAGAAGTCAAGAAATACCAGGAATACATAATGAGGGGAATTCATTCCTGACTTAAATGCTGTTGTCAATGGCTCAGTCATGAAATGAGGGTATTGTGCTTTATGTTTGTTGATGTTTTCTTATGCTGTATTGTGCATGAAGTAAAATCAATATTGTTTTTCTGTTTGCACAATTGGAACAATAACAGTTAAAAGAAATATACTCTTGAGAGAGTTTAAAGTGGGAATGCCTTCAATTAGACAGATCCCTCTCATCAAGGCTTTCATTCCCAGAATTCAGTATTGGTTTCCATGTGAAGGCTAGTACTGTACTCCATCCAAAAGAAACACAGGAAACTTGAACAGCTGAAATGGAATAATATATAGCTAAAACTACTATTCCTCTATCAGTGCCTCCATGCAAAGCTGATGTCCCTCGTTCTGCTCATCTCAGCAGCTAGCATCCAGGCCTCTCTCCCTGACTAATGAATTTTGCTTGGGCTCTTAGGCAATACAGATTCATATTTAATGAATTAAAAAAGCACAGAACCACGTTTTTAGTGGTATGGGGCTAGCTCATACCAAAGGGACCTTCAGAAGGTATCGTGCGTTAGAAGACATGATTCGCCACCCAAGTATCTGGTGCAGAGAAGATTCATACTTCTCTGGGGTTTCTCAGGGTCACTCACTGCTTTGCTTTGCAAGATGGAGCAAAGATGGAGGTAAAATGATTAATTTCTTTTCTTTCCATCTTATAGGGTGTACTGTGTCCTTGGATGTGTTTGCACTGGGCTGTCCTTATATTCTTAAATATACAGAACAACTACCTATTGTGCTTGGATTTTCCTGAAAATGTGTACAGGAAATCTACTCCCCTCTTACTCAGGAGGCATGTAAGGGCACCTGCAACAAACTTAAGGTTATCAGCTGGACAATTACAAAATAGTTAAAGGAAAATGAATCAATACCGCCATAAACGCATTGTAAAATATAATTCTGCTGTGTAGTTTAGCTAATATCAACTTGTTTATTTTTCCCCACAAGACATATCTCCTTCCCTTAACTACTATAGGTTTTCTGACAGGTTTATCTGGGGTTGAATTTTACTGTTGCAGAACATTTACCACAGAAAGATAAAGCTACCTTACGCTGGCACAAGTACTCCCTCCTGGACTCTTCCATCTGCTCAGGTTTCAGGGAGCAGATGCCAGAATGAATTTCAGACCAGGGAAGTGCAGCTGAGTGAAAGAATGGCTTGTGGCAGCAGCAGCTTCCAAATTAAGAAGAAACCTCTTTAAAAAAGGAGAGAAAAATAACCCTTAAACCCAGATTCAGTAAAGTGCACTGGAAACGGAGTGATGGGCAGATAATTAATCTGTAAAAAGCCTCTTGCAGACAGGGGGAATGACATCTCTACTGGTAATGGCTTGTGGTTACTTTGGAGAAATTAGTATATTGAAAGGAAACATTTTAAAAAGGAAAAAATACTCAAAGCAGAAGTGAATTTTTAAAATTAAGCTTTTCTTTTTAATTAGAAAATCATTGCAAGGTTAAAATTCTGAGAGCCAATTACGGGCTGGAAATATTTTGATAACAGTCCTCACAGGCTTAAAATAGCAGGTTGTTTCTTCCCCTAGTAAGCCAGCTCTGTGTATCACATATGAGATCTTCAGGCAATGAAGCTTCTAGGATGGAAATACTTTCAAGCTAACCACTTTTTTAAATAGCATCCTGCTCTTCCACCAAATTTTTAAGCAGATCCCTTTAAGGATAATAAATCATCTATTTTTAGCCTGTACTATGAGTCCCAGAGGATCTTGCCTCACAACCTGTAGCAGCAGGGTTTGTCTGAAAACTCTCGGAAGTCAATGGATTATTTCCTTACACTTCAAATCAAGTTCTGTGGTGGTTCCCCACCACTCCCCCCCTCCCCAAGTCTTGAAATAATGAAATTATGCAGCAATATTAAAATGGCAACTTGTCTGGATTTAAATTTATAATCAGCAAATGTAAATAGGTACTTTTCTAAGTCAGTTGTTTACTTAACATAATTACTCAATTACATTAAAAAAGAGCTTTTTGAATAACTTGATTCAAATACTTTTATATTCTTTTTACTTTCATTAATGAGTTCATGGGTGATTTTTTTCCTTAAGCATTTCTACCAATCAGCATTAATAGTGTATTAAATGTATTAAATGGGGAATGTAGATTATAACATAGAAAATATAAATCATTTCAGGGAAAGCACTTAAGACTGAAGCTTTAAAAAGTCACGCATCCTTGATTCTCTGGTTATAACAAATATTTGACTGTCATCATGGAATAGATTAATTCTACAGTGTTAAGAGAACTTCCACATGTGACATCATGGACCATTGACTATCTAATGTGAATGCCAGTGTGTTTTATTGCTTGAACATCGTGGACTTGATCCATAGCTCACTGAAACTCGTTGAAAAACTTTTATTGACTTCTGTGAGCTTTGAGTTGAACTCAGTATTTTCACAATTTTTTTTTTTTTTTTTCTCCTCTTAATGAGGTCAGTAGGAGCCAGTGAAATGTTCATCTGTCAGGAAGCACATTTTTCCCAATGGGCAGAAGTGATATTGCTGTCACTGGATTGAAGAGGGAAAAACACAGTAAGGAAGAGGACAGAGCAGTTGTAGGACATCTATAGGCTCCAAGAGACTGAATTCAGATCTCTGTTCTGCCTCAGCCTTACTGTGTAACCTTAAGAAAGTAATTTATTGTCATAAAACAGATCACTTGTTACTTCTTTTAAACCTCTAATGACCAAGGCAGGAAAAACTTATCAAGCCTGCTTAGGTGCAAGGTTGCCAAAAATGTCCAAGGCTACCCCCTTCTGGAGTTGGTAGCTAAATTCTCTGTTTTCAAGAAGAGAAAACTGAGCATTCTCTAAATCCCAATCTCTAGATAAAATGGTATCTCATTATCTTTTGAATGGGTACAGTGAAAAGAATTACACTGTAACTCTGTGAGGGGAGTATTTGGGAGCCTCTCATTACACTTGGTGGGGAGGTACAGTGAGTATAGTCGGTGAAGTGAAGGATGCGATTTCTTTGACCAACTGTATGCACCTGCTTTAAAATGAAAGGTCCACCCTGTAATGACTTTGAATGGGAGTTTAAAGTGATTTGGTCAGGTGTAGATGCCTGCAGTGGAAACATCCATGTTTAATCAGAACTCAATTTCTAAGATGCCCTAATGTTATGCTGCAACAGGTACATGGAAAGGGTTTTTTGCTGTGCTTATCTGGGCTCCTGTTTCACAACCAGAAAATAGGAGTCTCAATGCCTCAGATGCACAGGGGTGCCAGCTTTGGGTACCCCTAACTCTCACAGACTGCATTTCATTCATTTAAAAGCAGATGGTGATTATACTGTACCTGTTTTGCTTGCCTTCGTAATGCTCAGCAGAAAAGCATACAAACCAAGGGTTGAATATATTAAGCACTACAGCTCCGGTAGGACAAAGAGAAAGCGTTTCCATGTAGATTGCCATGTAGGGCCCACACCTGTGGTGTGTGAGAAGCAACAAGAAGACAACTTGGAGCTCAGATCTTCTCTCTGTAGTGGCACTCAGCTGTGAAACACAAATAAACATTACCTGGTTCGATCCAAAGAAAATTCATGTAACTTCATGCACATAGATACATCCATGCTGGTCAAGTTGAGAGGGTCAACTAGTCCCAGTTTTCTGTTTGCATAAATCCAAATTTCAGAAGCATATGACTGGCGATGGCTGAGTGAGGAATATTCACTTCAGTATTTTTGCAGTCCACAGTACTAACCTCAAATCAAGATCAGTGTTATCTTCTCAAGGAGTCCTTGTGAAGACAGCCAGGCAGATTTCAGATGAAGTCTTAAGGTCAGTGTTATCTAGGACCGAGGAGTGTTTTCAGAAATGCTTTAATTTACTATTCGGTACAACAGCATGAATTAATAAACTTCTCTTGAGTTCAAAGAGCACAAAACCAGACCTTTTGTGAGTGAGTGAACCTCAGGAGTGGGGCATTGCTGTGTTTTTTATTGACCACTCAGGAGAGTTTTGCTCATGATATGCAGCATGTCAGGAGACGTACTAGCTCATGTATGCCGGTGTCTGAATCACAAGGCTGAGGCTAGAAAATGTTAGCTCTGCTGCTGGACTGTGATGTTGGCCATGAAGCTTAAAGTCACTGACCTCCTAGTCCACAGGGTATTTAGACAACAACTCCTCAGTCAGGGGCGTTGTCCCTTGGTTACGGGGGAGCATGAACATTAACAGGTAAAATCCAGTGCTGTAAGACAATAACTGGAAAAAGTTGATTTTTCAAATTTTTCTGTAGCCAGGTTATGCTTTAGCAGTAGTTCACATATGTAAAACTGTATAAGTACTGGCAAAATTATGTATACTATGCTTTAGAGGAAATAACACAGCAAAAAGATCAGGACTGCAAGAGCTTTAAAGGGAGGGGGGACACAATTATTAGATCTGCTATGGAAATTTATTTCTAGATATTAAGTAATAAAGGAGAGTGTTTTGTTATATGGCATGCGTGCAGGTCATCTCCTCTCCGTCATTTGACCCTTCCAGTAGTTAGCAGCCACAGAGTTGACCATTATAGTCTTACTTTTAAAATGCCATCCATCATTTCCTCTGGACCTGCAAGGAGAAGATCTCTCCTCCAGCAGCCTAGCTGGACTACAGCAGGGCAGCAGCATTCTTTAACTCATGGACGACATAATCACACTAAGCCCTGTCAAGGTTTATTTATTGCTGATTATTATTCTGTCTTCCCCTCTACTTTCACCTCACATGCCGTGTACTCCTGGTTGCCATGGAGATGCTACACAGTATTAGTCTAACTTTAGATTAGCCTCGTAACCTTGCGTACTTTTAAAATCCTGTATGTTTCTTAGCAACTTGGCTGAACAGCTAGATCTTTCAGCTATTCTCCTAGACACTGGAAGAATGAGTTTACCACCCCTGAGCATAGGCAATGCCTGTTAGCTTGTGACAAGGGAGAGGATGATGCCTTGCCTACATGTGGGTAATCCATACCCTTTCTCATAGATCTGCTGATGTTCACTGAAGTCACCTGAGCATGAAGTCAGTTCTTACACAAATAAGTCTTTCCAGGCTGCAAGGTCCTGCAAGTATTTGCATTGTAGATGTTCTTTGCAGCAGGAACAAAAGTAGAAGATGGGGAAAAGATGAATAAATAAAGTGTTAAGAATGTTGCAAAGAAAAGCTTGAAAAAATGGAGGTTTGACAAAAAGATGACATGGATATCCATACCTATACCAAAGTAGCACTGTAGGATTGAACCTCAAGGAAAGTTTCAGCTATTAATTATCTAACCAAGAAACCTGCAAAAGTTGTTAGATAGTTTAGGACACTGACTATAAACTATCCTTGGTATAACAGAAGAATTAATTGTAATTATTCAGTGTCACAGTAGATGTTCCCCATGCAAAGGACGAATGGAGGGAAAATCTCTACGCGGCAGCATTCATTCATTCATCTCTAGCTGATACAAACTCCAGCACTCCTGAGTGTTCCAAATTTGTAATGAACAGAACTGTGTCAGGAAAATCTGAGTAAGTCCCGCAAACAAGATGTACCTACACCAGTGATCCTGGAGACCGACATTCTCCTCTACTCTGCTCTGGTGAGACCCCACCTGCAGTACTGCGTCCAGCTCTGGAGCCCTCAGCACAAGACAGACATGGACCTGTTGGAGCGGGTCCAGAGGAGGGCCAAAAATGATCAGGGGGGTGGAACACCTCTCCTATGAGGAAAGGCTGAGAGAGTTGGGGTTGTTCAGCCTGGAGAAGAGAAGGCTCCAGGGACACCTTATTGTGGCCTTTCAGTACTTAAAGGGGGCTTATAGACGGGGACAGACTTTTTATCAGGGCCTACTGCGACAGGACAAGGGGGAATGGTTTTAAACTAAAAGAGGGGAGATTTAGACTAGATATAAGGAAGAAATGTTTTACAATGAGGGTGGTGAAACCCTGACACAGGTTGCCCAGAGAGGTGGTAGATGCCCCATCCCTGGGAACATTCAAGGTCAGGTTGGACAGGGCTGTGAGCAACCTGATCTAGTTGAAGATGTCCCTGCCCACAGCAGGGGGGTTGGACTAGATGACCTTTAAAGGTCCCTTCCAACCCAAACTATTCTATGATTCTATGATTCTATTTTCTAACCACCCATTTATAGGAGATGGCTATGAGGCCATGTTCATTTACTTAAGCCTCTTTAGGGCCATGTGAAACCTCAGATATTTACAAAAATATTTGGCAGTCGTATCATAGGACACTGGACATTTTAAGTGGAAACCACAACAATTAAGTTTTACCTTTTTACGTTGTGCAGACCTTCCTAAGGCTGACTCAATATATCATAAACAGTTCTGGGAAATGTCAGAGTTTCTAAAACAATTCAGACAAAGTATTCCTAAAAGGAACCAATTGGGAATAAGCTTCTTGCATACATATCTAGTGCATGTCCTATCTGTCATGTCTCATTCAGCTTCCCATTAGTCCTGTACTTTCCCTATCCTCTCTAACCTGTGCTCTGTTTTGTAATGTGAAAAAAGGCAACAAAGTGCTGACAGAGCAACTGCCCTGTTTGCCACTCCAGACTTCTGTCTGACACAGGCTACCATGCTGGAGGACACCTCAGGGAACAGAAGCGGGTAGCAGTTCTGCTGCTCTTCTCCTCCTTGTTTGAGAAATAGTTGGGACAATTTCTTTTGTACCACTTCTGTAGTGAACCCGCTGTGTACTTCTCTGGATTTCACATACCTCGCAAGGGTAGAATCAGGCCAGTTTTAGCTTCTCCTCATAGTCTCTCATATAGCATTAGATGGGAACAAACTCTAATTAAATGGAGATTAAAAACTTCAGACCATCCTTCTTACCCTTTTTGGGGTAATTAATTTCGTATAACTCCAACCTCAACCTCTGTCCCTCCTCTCTGGACTACAGCAAGAAGCTTATGTCTACCTACCCCTTCTCCCCCACCAAAACGTCAAGCCAGAGTATTCTGACAATCAACTGAATTGGTAAATGTCATCAGAAATGGTGAAATTCAGAGCCACGTTTTCTCTGACTAGAAGAAAGTCCAGAAAAAGCAAGTTCTGACCAGAGCAGCTGTCCAGAATCGCACCACATAGGGGATTGCTCTCTATTTTTTGGAGGAAGAAGTGTGCTTGTATCATAATCAGAGTTTGCTAAAGAAAACTGCTAAACAATTTTAGTATATCTCAGTTATTAGACTGCATGGCCTGGGATAGCAAATGCAAATCAAGGGGATTCTAAGAAATGGGCTGAATTTATTAACAGTTTAGGATGATGTTAAGTTTCAGTGCGCTGTACCTAATGCAAAGAGAGTTAGCTCGTTTCTAAAATTATCACTACTCTTTACACCCTCACTGAAATACTCCTAATGAAACCAGTGGGAGTTTTAGTTGAAAGTCTAGATTAATGAAAAGAAGAGGATGAAATATGAAAAATGTAGAAGAGGAGAAAATTGCTGATTAAATATCCAGGCTTCCTGTACCTTATTTTTACTGAGTTCTAAATTTCTCTATTATCAGTAAAGAACGCACCTTTGGTTGTCAGTCATATTACATGTCACGTAAAAAAGCTTAGTTTTGTTCAATTAATACCAGTCAAGCAAAATTCTTATTCTTAAAAGAGATGTTCCAGAAAAGCGTGCAACCAAAGTCATAAAAAATTCACCTGAAATCTTATTTAATATCATTTCCATAGATGAGCTTGCTAATGCAACCTCCTCTTGTAAACAAGATTCAATTTACTGTTTTAGTCTAGTAATTGCACCACATTCATATTTACTGAAAGTTGCTGAAATTCCCCTGATCTGGATGGGATTGTAATTGCTAATACCAAATCTGAATATTGAGCAATAGATCCATAAAGAAAGATAGAAAGAGGACCAAAATTATTCTTCTTCTCGTTTCACTGATTTCCACAGAGTGAAGCTCAGGGCAAATTTACCTTCAAGTTATGTTATTGGAATGCAGGGAAAAAAAGACAAGATGAAGGGTGTATTACCCAAGAAGGAACTGTGTTTATATAATTAACTGAGAATCAGTCTGAGACATGTGTGAGAGAATTATAACTACACCTCAGAACAGCAAAATTTCATTTGTTTTTCTTATACATCAAAACTCAGAGGAATGATTATCAATAGGTTGACTCAAGTGCAATACCGGTCAGTCAGGCTTGAAACAAATTTGAATGGTACCGGACAAGTCTTTGAGCTTATCTAAACCCTTTTGCAACTGAGAGTGCTGTTAATATGTTAATAAGCTGGCTTAAGTTCAATTTTGTTCGAAGGTAGTCTCTGCATCTAAGAGGTTGAGAACATCCATGTATTCAGACAGTTTGTGCTGGTCTTGAAAACCTTAGACAAAGCAGAGAAAGTAGAACCAAGCCAAGCCAGAATTGTTTAATGTCTGGGCTGTTTAATATTCAGTACTGAGCCTCTATCACCTCTAATGCTACAGGCATGATGACCATTTGAATTGGTGAAAATAAAGAGCGAGCCCATGGAAATTAGTACAAATAGGTGCACTGCATCATGAGAAGTGAATCAGGTCCTACTGTTCTGAAACTGCGTGGGGCCAAGTTTTACAAGGGAAATGAACATCATCTGGGCCATTGTCCATTTTAGAATTTTATTTCCAAATGGATTAGGCCAAGGTAGACACACGTTACCTCAGAAAACAGCTTTCCATGGTAATACATCCCCAATGTAAAATAAATGAAAGTACTATTCTCTGAACTGTATTCCCACTGTCAGGAACACAACCAGCTCTTTATCTTCCCAGGAGACCACCTCCTTTTTACTGACTGCCATTCTATTTATATATAGAGTCTGCTTGGTAAACGAAAGATTTATTCATTTCTCAGGAAAGGGTCAGCACTTCTCCTAGGCACAAATTTCATCTGCTGTCAGATCCATTGTATCAGCTAATAGTTAAAGGCAGATGGGGGATGATTTTCTTCAGGAAGCCATGTCTGTCTCACTACAGAAGAAAAGAATAGTTTATTAATGTCCAGGAGAATTAGCACCTTGTTTCAGATCTTTCTTGAAGGGTGCTAATTCCTAGAAGGGATTTGTCTTGTAATATTTTTAGCTTGGAGTGTATTTCAGGTTTTGATCCAAGTCCTGCAAGTCATGACTTTTGGGAATATGTATAGACAGAAGTCCTTGGCTAGTTATGTCAGGTACTACTGGAGGGGCGTAGGAGTTTGGATTTCTTTATAAACTGAAAATACATCCAAGAAGTTGGGTAAACACTGTAGCCCCTCACTGCTGGGGGCTCCACAGAGCCTTAAGTGCTCTGCTGTCAGCTCTTAAGTTTGAGACCAAGTAAGCTGTCTTTACACCACAGTCACAATTACCATAGCATAAATTTGCTTGGGTGCTGCTGCCTGACTATTTCCCACAGCATTCTCCTGGAGAAACTGGCTTCTCATGGCTCGGAGAGGTGTACGCTTTGCTGGGTAAAAAACTG
>NW_009229803.1:0-19261 GCF_000690835.1 Fulmarus glacialis
TTCTATGATTCTATGATTCTATGAAAACCCAGAACAACATCGTACTCTGGTGATAAGTAATGAAGATGGGGCAGGGAGTAATGAAGATGGGGAGGAGGGTTTCATTGTGGCTGCTGCTGGCAACAGTATATTTTCTTAGCTTAAAGTAGGCTGCCAAACTTCATTGAGGCTTAATATAACTAATTGAATAGCCACTTTAAAAAGGAAATCAAAGCCTTTCAAGGTCCTAGGTCCAAAGAAAGTGCTCTGGATATGATTAATATAATTGACTTTGTTTGCTTACAGAATTGATTTTAAGATACTGCCCCCACGACCCTTCTGAGCTGCGTGTTTGGATTGTGCTGTATGATTCACATTGAGGTATAGTATATTTACTAGACCCAGGTCCTTGCTGTCCCTACGATGTCACACTGTCTTCATTTCACCTACCTCTGCTACTTATCCAGGATCAACTCATTCCCTATGCCGAGAAAGCTCCATGAGTTTCCTCAGTGCTCTGCACTATCTCTCCTCCACAGGCTGCCTCCAGGACTAGATGATCCGGGAGGCTGATAGTGTTGAGCATCCTAAGATGCAGATCTAAGGCAATTCAAAGAGACCAAAGCTGTGCCTCTGGCCTGTTTTCTGGCCATTGCTGGTCTTCAGGCTGTGTCTTTTAAAAGTGTAGGGAGGTAAATAAGAGAGTACAGGCCTTTCTGTAGCTGTGTACAATAGCTAGGAAAGTGATGGGAGCACAGCCACACCTTGCCTGCCCATAGAGAGCAATCAAATTTCCATCCTTTTGTCAAAGTAACTGGGAAAGGCTTTCTTTCAGATGCCTGTTTCAGTCTTAAGAGTTCCTGCCACAAAAATAAATCAGGAGCCATTCTACTCCCATCGTTCTGTCCAAACGCTGCCCTCAGTTTGCTATGACTTAGTGCTGCTACTCTCAATATACCTTGAAAGTGGGTAAAATACAATACTCCTTTTTCTGCTCATGGTAACTTGCAATAGCACGACTTTCTAGGCTGGAGTGCTGACTATCCAATTTACATTTTGTTTCTCGGCATATTGATAACACCTATTTGCTGCATCTCGGAAAGAGTACATGTTTGTCTAAGAAACTACAACCAGAGCAGTAGTATGAATGTCAAACAGATGTAATAGATCTTTGTTTAAAACTCCCACCAGAAATCTTAGGAATCTTAAATTATTTGGGTTATTAATTTACTTAATGGGTTTGCTGTTCTAATCTTGGGTCAACAAATATTTCTGTCTTGCAGGAAATACTCACAGCAGGATAATTGTTTTCAACCCCTGAATTTTAATTAATCTTATCTTGTATGCAAAATATATCACTATTTTATTGCATAAAAACATGCATTTTGAAAGTATTGTTGTTCCAATTCAAGCTATTGATAAGTGGAAGAGAGTGTTCTTAAAGAACGTATTTACTATTGGTGCATTTAGAGCAATTTTTTCTTCTCTTTCACAGATACACCAACAATGATTTATGCACTGTGTTTTAGAGCATTTATAAATACTGACATGAGATGGGAATGACTTAAAAGGAGCAGGTGTTCAAACTCTTAAAGCTGTTAGAATGGATATGCACATAGATCTTTCTTATAAAAAGGGATTCTGGGAGTTATAAAACTAGAGCTGTGTAAGCTTGGGACTACCTGCTCTTGTATCATGTTCAGCAAACTGACAATGAACCTGCCAAACTTGTCAAGTGCACTGTGCCTCAAAGGCAGTTAGAAAGCATTTTTTAATTGCCTGCAAGAGTATGTGGGGGTTTGAATACATTAGGAAAGCAAGTATTCTTACTATACCGAAAAATGACGCCAAAAATGCACGGTTTCTCACTCCACTTTCTTGCTTGCTCGCTCACTCTCCTGTGCGCACACACATACAAGAATATAAATATCTTATTCAAACCATAGGAAAAGATGCTACAGAAGGGACTATATCTTAACATTATAAAAGCACATTGAAGTCATCTTAGGAAAAAAAAATTGCAAAATATTAATTTTTTGAACAAATTACAAAATGCTGGAAATTCACTTTCATATAAATATTTGAGTCAAAGACTTAAATGCTTGCCATTCCTTGGTTTACATGGTAAGAGATGGGGCTGCCAGCTCTGCTCTAGAACCCAGCACCCTGGTGGAAGGGCCTCAGAGCATCACCTACACACATGACACTACAGTGACAAACCCTTACATTCTTGTAAATGGAGATAAATAGACGGCTGACGCCGAGTGTTGTGGGTACCCAATGCTCCAACTCTGTAAA
Organism: Fulmarus glacialis; assembly: GCF_000690835.1. NCBI lineage: Eukaryota > Metazoa > Chordata > Aves > Procellariiformes > Procellariidae > Fulmarus > Fulmarus glacialis. The sequence continues at coordinate 2,278 of NW_009229803.1, forward strand.
TGTCACCGACTGGGAGACAGAGAATATTTTCTCTTTTTAGTCACAGATGTTATGAACCCAGTGCTAGGTGGGTTTGAACATTTATAATAGCTAGGAATGAACGCATATATCTGTTGCTGTAGGTATTTTTTGTATGGAGACAAGGAAGCTTAACTTAGCAATTTAAATGAGTAAGTGAACTTGTTTAAACATAACACCAGCACAGATGAACAAATTATTTGCTAAAACTTCCCATATTCAACAGTCGTATACAAAAGTCAGCTACCTTGGACGTGGGTTTTTCAGCACTTGTGTGAAAATTTGAACATAAGAACCTAAATCAATCCCTCAAGAAATGAATCCATTTAGAATTAAAGTTCAAGTGGCCATTTTGTTATTCTTAGTTTGATCAAAAATTACATCAGAGTAAAAACTATACGAAAATATTAACCCATTTCAGACATACCTCAGCAACAACTTTATACCACTTCAGTAGTAACACGTAAAGTAAGGTGGTAGAGTATTACCATTTCTAGATAGATTGCTAAAAATGCTTCTCAAAGAGTAATTGAATCTACTCTGGAAGAGTCCTTCCAGAGTTTGCAAGAGGTTATTGAGAACTGTTTCTAAAAAAAAGCTGCATGAAGTCATAAGTCCTTTATAATTTAAGTCTGTTGGGACCTGGAGCTATCATGTGGACAAATAATGTACCTTTCAGGAAGCGCAGCATCAAGAGGAAGTGAATTAGAGAGAAACAAAGAGCTTGGAGACTCTGAAGGGCAATTGTTATTTGTGTCTGTATGCATTGAGTTGATAAAACTAATTCACTCAGCATTTGGTATACCTTTGCTCTGCTCTGAGCCTGGAAAAAATTCCTTATCTTGGCCAAAATAGAAAAATTCCTTGTTGAAAAAAGTCAAGGTACTCCATGAAAGTCAAAGACAGTTTTGCCTCTAGCTTCATTTGTACCATCTTTCACCACAGATAATTTCATCAGGTATAGGAAGAAAAATCAACAGATGTTGCAATTTTTTATTGTGCAGCTATAGGCAATATAATGAAATTCAGCAGTTACCTACTACAGATGCATATTGTTGATGTAATATGCCACCTGAAAAGCCAGCTCTTGACAGATGTACCTTGAATAAGACTTTTCGCAGGTGCCATGCCAATGATTTCTCTGATAATAATTCACTGTATAATAGGAATAGAAATATTGATTAGAATAGTGGCATACAGAAATAACATATAAATAACTGTAAACTTGCCCTTTCCCTAATTTTCCTTCCTCATTAGTGCAGAAATATTTTTCATGTTGCTGTTATTGCTAGAAGCTATTTCTTATAATACACCAGCTCTCACTAGATATTAGAGAAACTTTACATGTTGCTCAGTTGCTTGGAAATTTGTGTATTTCTCTCTAAAGAAAATGACTTTGTATGGTTGTTAGAAAACAACTAGTGCTTGAAGAATATAATTGGAGTATCACAAGAATGTTCCATGAAAATCAAAATCTCTCCTTTTATTGGGTATGATTAGAGAAGGATCAAATCCTGAGTTTTATGTAACAAAATACTGTGAAAATCTGGAAAAGGTCATTAGAAATATGAAAGCAGAAATTATTTACTTATGACAGATATTACACTTGAAGAGCTTGTCTGTTTCTATCTGCGTGTAAAAATATGCATTTGTAGGTGCAGTTGTAAGAAATTTTATTGAAACTTTTCCTAAAACAACTTCATCTATTTACATATATGTGATATGTTACACTTTTGCAAGGTTTTAGAATGGTGTGCCTTATGGATGATTTTGTAATACCTTATTCTGTAATATATGAGAGTGGAAAAACAACTTTTTAAGACTAGGACTTACAGCAAATATCAAATCACAGCTTTAATTCAAATAAGTCACTGAAAAGTCAAAATTGGAGTATAGGTTAAGCTGCAAGATAAGGGTATGATCAAATTTACTTCAGGTAATTAACTGGTGTATTCCTTGATATACCTCTCAAAAAAACTGCTTTAAAAGAAAATAGAACATCCTTTCTGGCTAAAACAAGTTATGGAAACATGGAAAGCCCTCCTTCCCCACCAAAGCAAATTATCCTTGAGGCATCTGAGATTTTGAATTCCTTGTGAAGCCAGTAACCTACAGCTCATTCTTGGCCCCAGTGAAAGTAATAAGAGTTTCTTATCCTGGCTGGTGTGATCCTGGAAGTAAGGCCAGGATTTCTTTCTCTTCGTATGCACTATTTTTTTGAAGCAGCTGAATACATATCCTTTGAGTTTTTACTGTTACACAAAAAGAAAATGTGTTAGTGACAGTGAAAACAAAATAGCAATGAGGCAGATTAAAAAGCTATCAAGCAAGTCATTTAACTGGGATATATTTTGTAAAACTTAACATTAAAATCCATCAGTGCTGTTATCTGTAAACTCCTTTAGTTACAGTTTCAGTATTCTGCTTTTCATTGTACAACCCCTTAGACTGTCTAAACAAGGATAATATACGTTCTTTTCTTAATAATGAAGGATATAGAAACACAAGTTGCATTGTCGATTACTCTTCTGAAATAGACCTGAAATAATTTTGTCCCTGTAGCTCACAGGGACATTTCTTAAGGATTTTTCCCCTTCTTTGAACCTACTAAAACTTTGATCCAGTGAGGATTTGCACCCTATAGGGGGGTGATTTTCTAGTAATTGAAGTACAAAATGTCTGAAACATCCGTGCTCTATAGCTTAAGCAAAAACCCATTCATCCTGTGTCATTTTTCCTAAGCAAATTGTTTGCCTGTCAAAGCATGGGCCAGAAGAGGCAAGAAGTAAGGGCACAAAAGCAACAGAAAGCAGGGGAAATGAAATTTGAAGTGCTACAAAGCTAGTAGAGAGAAGTGTGTTCTGCTAGAAAATGTTTCTTTTACACGTCCTTGGTCCTAGCCAAAGAGTAGTTAACATTTGTTTAATGACTTCCATATCACCTATTGTCACTTTCTGTGTATTGTCATAGAACTACTGCTGCGCACGTATTGGTTTGTCTGCAGGTTCAGGTGCACAAGTTACTTTTGCAGGCAGTAATTTTCATCTCAAAAAATAATGCACCTCCTGCATCTTCAATTGAGTAGTGTGAGGTTACATTTCAAATTACCTGATTGATAGTATGTTTGCATTTTTCAGGTACCAGTTTATTCTCACAAGAACAATCAGTACCTTGGCCTTAGGCATTTTGAAAATATGCTCCCTGAAACCTACAGTTGGGATTTCAAGGAAAAGTAAATGTCTTAAGAGCACCCATATTCTGTAGGCCTATGTTCCCTGTTGCCTATGCTTTTTCAAAAATCTGCACATCAAATTTTCAGCATTAGGCACCACAGCTATCTGACAGGTTAAAAAAAAAAAAAGTAAATATAATAAAAAGAACTTGGGAAAAAGTGTGAACAAGAAATGTGTTTTCCTGAACTTATTTTGTTTATATTTTATCATGTTTGAAACACACCCATTTATCTGTGTTTCTAACACATCTCATCAAAATACTTAATATAACGTCATTAAAAAGAAAGGACTAGTCAGAATAAAGTGTATTCATTGACTTCACATTTCAGATTTTTTGCCACAAATGAAGTCCCAAACCTATATCAAGTACTTTTCATTAACATGTGAGTTTTCTATAAAGTCCATTCTTTTCACACATCAGCTCCAGGGACACATGACACAGTTTTATATATCTGAGAAGGAAGAGCATGTTCTTGCCCCGAATTTGCTATAGCTCCCACTATGACAAAATTTTTCAGGCATTTTTTTCTGAAATTTAAAGCAGCAGTTTACATGAATGATGTATTTAGAAAGGCCTTCTGAAATCAGTAAACCTTGTGTGAATTTATCCTCTGCTAAAGTACTGTCTCTAAAGAAATTACTTCTGAAGTACAATGATATGTTAGAATTTGAATATTATAAATAACTTCTTTTGACCAGTAAGAATGATGAAAAAAAGGAAGAGTCAAAACCTAATTTGTTAAAAGGAAAGGGAATGTGTCATCATCTGAAGAAGGGTTTCTTGTTCCCTGTTGTGATGGCAGGTTTAAGTGGTAATTATTGTATAGGTGGAAGCTAACTTTTTAACACTGGAACAAATGGATAATCTTTCATAAAGTTTTGTTGATGTTAATATAAAAATGTATTTTTTTTTTTCTCTTTTCTGTTTTCTCCTCTCAACCATAAAACCTTATCTTTCTTGTGTATCGGATATTACCTCAACTCCAAAGAGCTTTTCTTTTTGTCATATAAACATCTTGTTCTTTTTTAAAGCGAAAAAGCAAGGCTTTGCTTTGAGAAAATAATGACTTGGAAGAGAGAGAGTAAATTGATAGGGGTAGGCCTGCTGCACAGGGAAAAGTCAAGACCTCATGTGTCATTGAGAGAGATGAATGAAAAGCTGTGTTTGGTGAAAGTCTGAAGTTCATTGATTAAGGGTGAGGAAATGTTAGCCATGCTAATTCCAAAACTGCCATTGGATCAGGACGTTGACAAAGTGTTGAAGGGACTGAGAATAAAATTGACACTAAACAGAGTTTCTTCAAAGGATGGCAAGGAGAAAATATTTTTTTCTAAAGTTTCAGAGTAGCTATGTAAGGATCATAGACTTATTCCACCATTTGGTACAGCACTTTGGAGGTGAGGAAAAAAAAGCAGAAGTTGCTAACTCTTAGAGAGTGGTAACCTACAGTGACCATTTAATGGATTGTTGTGTAAAAGGTTTCACCCTTTTACTACATGGCATTAAATGAGCAAAAATAACCCTTTGTATAAAATGTCCATTCTGTCCTTCAGAATGTTACCAGTTCTAATAATTTTCCTTATTTTAAGTGAGGGAATAAACCAAATTAATAGGTTCCCTAAGAAAAGAATCATTTTTACAAGTACACAACTTTAACATGATTACTTTGACATAAAAATATGCCAAAAGTGCCTTTTTGTATCAATTATTTGTAATACTATTTTCAAACCAAACAAAAGGCACTTCTGTTATAGGCCTGGTTTTCCTAAAAATAATTACATTGGGATTAAATAAGGGACCATTGAAACAAAAACCACGTGCTCATGTTTGTGATGCTGAAATGGAGCCCCTTGTCTCATCCTGGAAATCTTTCATTTGATTTTATGATCTACAAGAATATTTAATCTGCTTCACGTGTCCTGCTTAGCCTATAACGAGGTTGGCAACCTTTCACGAAACCAGCCCTACTTTGCATTGTTGTTGTCCATTCAACGCTATTGTGACTAGAACCATTAGCTCAAACTATTAGTTGAGAGTTTACTTTTCCTGATTTATGTGCATGATTTAGTACATGACAAACTACTTTTTGGGAACCTTACTAGTTCTGATTCTTGTTCAATTTCTGTGGGCTAGCACAGCTTTAAAAATGGTTTAGATGTATATGCCTAAATGTGGGTGTGTAAAGAATCTTAATGAAGTTCTCATATATCATTCAAAAAGTATTTAAGCTTTGTCTTCAGAAGCCAGTAACAGGGCTCTCACCTCCGTCTTAGTTATAAAAGCTTCTCAAGTTCTGGGAAACTTTTGAAGTTCTGGCATATGAGTGAGATTCAACCACTCAAACCTTTTGACAGCGCTCAGACACATTTATCTTCTTTTTGTTTCAAACCAATAGTGAACAATTACATGTGATCTCTTCCATTATCTTGCATGTGATTTGACACAATCTGATCAGTTTTAAACATCTCAGGTGATACACATTTCATGTTTCTTGATATCTACTTCCTTGGCCCTGTGAACATCTTAATTTGCAATGCTTGGGTGCATCATTTCATAGGGCTTGCTTGAGGAACAAATGCCTTTCTGGGTTTCCATTTTGGCCCTGACATTACTCTAATTTGCCTCCATTTCTGAAGTGGAAGCAGCTTTCCACAGGAAAGCTGCCTCTGGCTGAAGTTTCTTTTTCTTTCATCTCATCCCATTGTTTCTGTATGCCAGCAATTAAAACCTCTTTAAGTAATGTGCTCTTAAATCTTGGGGCTTATCCATAGCAATAAATACTTTTACTACACTAAAGGGTCTCTTCGTACTTGTCAAGATGGTGCCAAGGGCCCATTAGCTGAGAACATTTCTTTCAGAGTTTTTGGGGAGGACAAGAGGGTAATTTTTAATATTTATGTCTGTCTTTTCATTTTCCAATATCTACAGAATTACTGTTTTTGAATACAGTTGGAGTGCTCTGAGTTTTTTCCTACAAAATCTCTGGTAGGAATACAATAAACTATAAGATATGCTCCTATAGAGCTTTTTCTATCAGGTACCAGACTTTCCTCATCTGTAATACTGCACAAAGCTGATGTTGCAGATTCCCTGATTTTCACCGCATATCTCAGGGGTTTGCCAGCCTCTTTAGTTTTATATACTGTACCTATAACACCGTTAACCCTCAAGAATCCTCAGGCAATAAGTTGTGAAAGATATATAACAAAAGGTAGATGGGAAAAGAAGAGTTCAGTATTTCAGAGTTTTATCTGAATATATTAAAAACCTCTTTCTTCATACTGTAGGAAAGGTCTGTTTGAGTTTAAATTAATACCTAGTATGTTGCATCTACTTAATTTTTAAATTTCATTTATTTTAGTGAGGAATCTTGCTATTTATTATCTTAACTCTCAAAGTTAACAGGCACTGATCTACAAAATTTTTGTGTAATTATCATCATTAAACTGGAACAAAAAGGATCCAAGTGTTATTAAGATCACTGATTCAACATGCATTTGTTTCAAGGCTTATGCATAACATGTGTTTAAATGTGATTCCTCCATCTCCTCATTACTTTTAAAATGGCTCTTTCATTATGGGTGCTAAGATTTAGGAGGAAATATTGTACCTTAGCATTTAATAATTCTTTTTAAAGTGTTAGTTTAAACACATCATAGCATAATATCAGATGCCATACCAAACATCCAACCAACAACAATGTTCCTTAATCACGAGAAATGGACCAAGAGTGTCTTGAATCTGGATTTGAACACATTGCCAAGAACTGATAGGCTTCATGGTAATTTTCTTGAGCAATACTCCTTTCACATTTTCCATTAATTGTGCCATGGCTCCCATGGAATATTCTCTGACAGCTCATCTTGTCTTGGAGGCTGGAATTGGTTTGGGACCTTCACCTAAGAATAGATTTTAACATGATACTTAGGGTGCTCTCAAGATAACTAGAGTGTGTGTTTTAAAATCCTTCAAGCAGTGGAAGGAATTGAGCCCAGGCTGTCCATCTGTTACATGAGCATCTTGCCATTAGTATGTTGGATGAAAGGGTGCAATGACAACAGTCTCTGAAAGAAATACCTCCTCTGTTTTCCAAGATTCAATAACTAACTTCACAAGTTAGTGAAGGACTCAGGACTCAGCCCTTAAAAGAGGAAGAAACTTCACTATACTCTGGAATAAGATACCTAGTCCCTGAAATGAAGTTGGCCAGTATTTCTTATTGGCAACCACAGACGACTTTCACTTAAATCCTCTTCCTGTCAGTTCCATTCTTTTTCTCTCCTCCAGTCGTATAGGAAGTATCAATGCATCATTTGGTTTTTTTAGACTCAGCTATCAGGGCTCAAGAGCCTAGAATTGCTTATCTCAGCACTTAAATCTTTCTATGAATTTCAAGATGAATTATTTGACCTTAACAGAAACTTGGGATGGAGACAGAACCAGGCCACAGAACATCCCCCTCAGCCTCCACCCTACATGTGAAAGAAAAATAACATTAGCAAGAGTTAGTGTAACATTTACAACCCGTTTTGACTAAAGGAAACATAGTTTCTCATTAGTAAGCAAAAATCATCCTTTATATATATATAAAACATATCTACTCCTCTGAAAGATACCACAAGTGGCAGCTCAGAGCAGAAAAATCCTTTACGTCTTAAGCAAGACCCCTAAACACATCCTATTTTAGCCCTTTCAAAAAGCACCATACGCCGAACTCAGCCTTCAGTGTTCTTACATGCCATACAACTTTCAGGAGACTCCGTGTTATATTCAGGGGTTATCTCTACTATATACAGTTACCAAAGAAAATGCTTTGAGAATTACAAAAGAGAGGTAAAAAAGGCAATGACTTTTGACATCCACACCTATGACTGTTCCAGTTCTGCAGGCTCTGTGTCTAAAAACATGGATTTATGCAAAGTCAGTCATATGGCATACTTTATCTTTGGTAACAAAAGTGTGAGGTTTTTGTTTTGCCCTGTACAGAGGAAATGTGGACTGCAGAAAAGAATTTTCTGTACTACACTGAGTAAATTATTATTTAGAGTAGGGGAATATCAGTTGTTTCAAGAATTATAAAATGGATAACAGTTTGGCTGCAGGAGATCAGTAGTGATATCACTCATGATGCAGTTCATCCTAGTTGAAGTTTTCGTTGATGGCCTTGTACAAAATAGGAGTGTTCCTTCTCTGGTGTTGGAAGATATCATCAGTACAGAGAAAGAGGGGTGTATACAGTAAAAACAGTGATTTGAAAGCTGGAAAACTGTCCCACAGAACTTGATTCTGTGTGGAAGGACATGCATTTACAGACTAATAACAATATTATTTCACTATAAATTGTAAGATCAGAAGTTGGAAATAATAAAAGAAAAATATCTGTGTATAACAGCTGATCTTAATATTGAGTGAGGTCTACATTCCAAAATGGGAAGGAAGAAAAACAAAGGGTGACTTTGACACAGGAAAAAATAAAAAGCCAAATATAATTGTTATAAACAAGTTATAAACCAAGTATAGAAAAAAAAGTTTCTAATCACTGCAACAGTGAGAGTTTAGAACAGCTTTCCAGTAGTATTTGAGCAAGCAAGACTTCATTAACATTAAGATGGTCCTGATGCTGTTTATGAGAAGAATTTTATGACTGGTTGACCATGATTAAAACCTTTCTAGCTTATACTTTTTGTCCAGCCTTGTGGAATCTGGAATCTGCTGGCAAAAACACACTGTTTAAGAAGTACAAGTTATACTGTCAAAAGTCACCTTCTCAAAAATGGTTTGTTTTGTTTCCACAGCCAATATAAAATATAAAATACTTATTTGGCAGGAAAGATCAAGGTAAGTAGGAAGTGCTTTGCCAAATCAAAGTGCTACAGTACGAGTATACAGTGCATTGGCTACCAAAGGGTATGGCTGATGTACCCATGCTGGGTTGTAATTTCTAGGTAGGTGGAAAGAATGCTGGTATCCAGTTAAAAGAGAGGAAGACAGTTTTTCAATGATGGGTTCAGAAATTCCAAATGGGCTTAATTTGAATTATATTTTAGTTCCATGGGCCTTCCAAGGTTCCATTATTGCAGACATTCAGTGTAAAGTTCTGAGGGAATTAAACATTATATGGCAAATCTGCTCATTATGTGCCTTTGTAATCCTTTACAGAGGTCAAGTTTCAAAGGATACCATTAAACAGATCAGACTATTTTAAGCCAATTTTTAAGGTATTTATTTTCCATTGAATTGAATTTTCCTGAACTGCTCTGATCACAAGAATTCATATGTAAGTGACATTTCTAGCTCTATTTCTTTCCTGATGCCAATTACGTATTTGAAAGAGTCCAACTCCATTCTAGTTTATATGGTTTTCTACATGTGAGTAACTTCTTTAATTTAGCCTGAGTTGTTCCAGATTTATTCTGGAGAAAGAGAAAAATGCTGTGTCCAATCTACTAGTTTGCTTACTGTGCTTAGAGTTGGAATGCCATTTTAAACAGACAATACATAGAGTGTATGTATATTTTTTTTCCTGGCTCAAGGATCCATAAAGGACCTGCAATTCTAGTATGAGCTCTATTTTTTCTCTGTCAAAAATTATTTTCCCATGTGTGAATCAAATTGAGTTTGTGTTTAATTCTGAGTTACAATAAACTCCCTCTAATGTCAGCAACGTCTTTTGTTTACACTTACGCAGGTATGAAATGAATGAAATTCCACTTAAGTGAATGCAGTTCTGTGGTACCTCCCCCATAGCAACAAGAGGTGAACATATTATGGTTGGAGATCAGATTGATGACTGCCAGTTGCAGTTGTGCTTTGGTTCAGACAAAACTGATTAGATGCAATCAGAAATTGATACTGAGGGGTCCCTAGGTCCATAAAAATTTCAGTAAGAATCTCATTCACTTTGGGTTTTCAGTTGCCCACGTGTAACTATCTAGTGCTATTTGTAATGTCTGGGGGTATTTCACCTGGAATCCAACCAGCGGTTAGGATTCCCAAAGATGTGACGTCATATCTGCAGCTCCTCATGGATGTCTCAGATCTCCTTGTTATCTGAAAAAAAGATAGGTGTCAATGTGTGGGAAACAACAATCAGGCCATGTATTTGTATCTACATTAGGGAAGAAAAAATGCCAAAGGAAAATCTGTCCTGGACTGAACACAACAGTGCAGCAAAAATAAGCTGCAGCTTAGAAAGCATTTCATATTTTTATTAAAACTGTGTGGGGTGGGAAATAGCTACTGTTAGAATGGCCATTTAAGATACATAGATGGAGATGGACTGCAGATAGTATGGGTAATAGCACTGTGCAGGAATTCTTTTTAATCATTTTCTTAGCTAATATATTCTCTATTCAAGTAATAGAATATATATTGGACCTGAGTCTGCTTTCCACTGTGATGGCATGCAGTAACTAACTCTTTAAGTAATTTTGGGTTCTACCAGCATAAATCTGATGTAAAAACATAATCAGGAACATTTCATCCTGTGGCTGTAAACCAAATATATATCTGGATTTTCTTGTGAGAATTACAGTAAGACTATTATTAAAAGAAAAAAAAAGACAAAAAAATGAAAAAAGGAAAAAAAAAAACCACCCCCACACATAATGAGCTACAGAGATTAATCAAAACCCCTTGGCACCTTCTCATCCTCCCTCTATTCAGTCTGTTTTCAGACACAAAACCTCAACAGTAAATTCATTGCTTGTTTTAGTCGGTTGACTGTGTTCCTGAGTTAATGCTCCAGCAGTCAAGCTGCTTAAAGACTTTTGAGATGTTAGATAGCTTACACCAAAAAGGGAACATACAAAACAACAAAACAACAAAGATAAAAGTAGAAATAAATAATCAGATTTAGTCTTAAATGTATCTCATAGGGAAACGTCTGGGTAGATCACTGTCATATGGCTAAAATCCACAGAGTAGCTATTTTATGTCTCTTAGGAAACAGTCAGGAGTTTCTTTTTTCATTAATGTTAGTATCAGAACTTTCCAGAGCTAACCAGAACTATTCTTATGTATAGAAGTGGGTCTTTATGCTATGAAAAATGAAAGTATCACTCAGCTATTGTATTGCAGCAGCACTGTACTATGCACTCTCAAAACACAGTGGGATATGAACCTTACCTCTAAGCACCTCTTGGGCGAAGCGGGCAAGAAAAAGGCAAAGCATAAGAAGAGAAACAGCACAGAAAAGGTAAGTGATTTGCCTGCGAGTCAGGGCTGTGGCAGAGGCTTTGAACAAAATCCCGTGTCCCTGAGGATCCCTGAGACTGTGGGACCTGCTCTCACTCCCTCTTCTGCTCATGTCTCTCAGCAGATCAGCTGGCAATGTCCACCAGGTCTGTGGGTGCCTCCTAGCAGCTGCAGGTGCTGGCAACAGTTCACAGTTCTTCCATGCTTCTTCATATTTTTTTCCTGAATGTGGAGTTCCTTCTCCTAATGTTTCTGTTTCATTTGGCCTTTTCCATGCTAGGAGAAACTTAATGCTTCTGTTAGGAGCAATGAGAAGGACAAAAGATCCCAAGCCCTTTGACTATCCCTGCAGTGTCCTCCTCAGTAGGGTAATATTTTAATTTGACCTCCACACTTCCATTTTCTTATAGGAAACAGCTGTTTGCAAATCCATGCTGTAAATCCGTACTTACATAGGAAGCCAGTCCCACTCCTCCAGTGTTTGCTGGCTCAAGTCAGTTGAGACAGGTTTGGGCTCATATGAGTACATGGGTTGGGTCTCTAGCAGTATGTAGCTGTCTTTGTGCTTGGCAATCTCAGGAGGATGGTGCCATCTGACTCTTTTCTGGTTTAGTAGGTTACCTCTACTCTTAGTAGAAAGTGACAGCACTTTTATTAGGGTTTCTTCACCAGGATTAAGAACTCTATAAACAGGATTAAATGTGATTTATGAATACACAGCATTTCCCAGCTAATACACTAACACCTGCAATAGATGCTTGCGACTAAAGTGCATGTGCTAAGCATTAGCATACTCATCACTCCTGATGCAGATACCTGATGAGACTGTTAGGCAGGCAGGCAGAGTCAGGCAATGAGGTATCAGTCATGTTGAGCTGTCTCATGAGCTGAACCTAATATCGCCTAGTTGAGTCTTTCAATTCTGTTTCTTTTCTTCTCATTTTTAAATGAATTTTCACGTCAGTGTTTTTCTCTCCAGACCCCAAATTACTAACTATTACCATCTTAACTATTTCATTTCAGTCTTTGCTTTTATGTTTCTCATCTTGCATGGCTTTCATTTACAAACTCTCACAGGTCAACACTACTCTTCAGAAAAGCTAAATGAAGGTCACATAGCTGTGCCACACAAAATCGAGCTGTGCGTCACACCCAGGGGTTACATAGCAAACTGCCAGCATCCTTACTTTCAGTGACTGTAGGCAAGATTCATCCCATCCACCTTCAGCCAACTAAAGTGAAAGATCAGTTAGGTGGAGGGAGAAGGGCCCCCTCCTGAAATGAAATTCATCCTGCCTTAAGACAATTTTCCAAGCGAGGTGGGACAAATCACATCCAAAGGTTCCTTTATTGCTCCACTGATTGTGAGAGGAATCTAAGTTACTAGTTGTGGCCAAAAATCTATGTGCATTGGGGTTGGGGGGAAGGGTGTTGGAGATGATTATCACCCTACGTAACCAAAAAGATTTTGTTGTCATTATACAGAAAGGGAATTCCAGGAAACTGCAAACAACTGCATTACTATCTGTGATAATTTGAAAGGGAACAACTTATAAAAGCTTTTATATGAAATTACCAAGAAGCTAGCTTTCAATTTATTCTGAATACTTTTCTTTTTTTTTTGCCTCTCTCTCATGCCTACAGATCTGCCTTTTTTAAAAGACTTTTCAGAAAAATGTGATCAAATATCGTGCTTAATCTATAATAATTTATATGAAGTTTAGGAAAGCACAGGACAATAATTTTTCTGAATATAAAAATGGATGGCAAAAAGAGAATGACACATGAAGAATTAAATCAACAGACTGAAAAGTGTTTGGATGCCATCTCATTTACTCCAAAGAGCTAATTGAATCAAAAGAACCTCTACAAACAAACATTTATAAAGTTGTTCAATAGATTTTATTTCAAATCAAGGATTAATTTTATGAACCAGATTAGAAAGACTCCTTTGCAAATAGATGCCATTCACTTCTTAAAATTGGATTTATTTGCAGGTGATGGCTAATTAAAAGTAAAGAATGTCTCTTCGCACTGGAGGCCAAAAAAAAAAAAATTCCTTTAATCCATATTCAAAACCAAATTACTCATGACAATAGTGCACAAAGTTAAACCACTGTGTGATAGTGCTGCAATATGGCCTGTCCTGTAGAGAGCTGAGTTCAAGATCAAACAGGGATTTTGCTTTGTAGACTGATGGAGGCTGGGAGACTGTTGAGATCTAATGAAAACATTTTCCTCTGGGAAGTTTCTGTTCATGTGCAGATGTCTAACACCCACTGTGAGTTAATTCAGAGTGGCATGAAGCAGTAGCTTCACATACACAGAGACTTTCTGCTGCTTGGTGAGCATTGGTGGTGGAGCATTGTAAAGGAGGTATCACTTCACTACACCATGGGATGCAACACACCCTTTTTTTAAGAAGGAGCATAATTGCATATAACTCTGATCTAAAGAAGAAAAAAGAAGAAATACAGGGAAAGCATTTAGACAGGGGAAAAAAAATCCCCATTTAGTACTACAATGTACATTTCTCATGCTTCTAAGATGTGGAAAGGACCTATAGTGTTGAGACGTGGCAATCTGTAAATAAGGTTTCCATAGAAACAATGCTGAAAGTTCACTCAAAGGAAACAAAGTCTTACCAAAGCTGCACATCTTGTAATGTGGTATAGTAAGCTATTCTGGGCATCCGTTCAATAAGTCTCCTCAAAGAAGATAACCAGGTTTGAAAAGTTAAGTTTTGATCTAATGGAATTGCCTAACTCTGCATCATATCCATAAAATACTGGTAGTCTAAGCTACATCTATGTTTATGAGGGTTTGTACTACCAGTAAAATTAATAGAGCAATAATACAGCATTAAAGAGCTGGCCTAACACACTTTTCAATGCCTTTGAGCCTATTTGCCACTGTAAAATCCTATTGACTCTATACAGTCAAAATGAGAAGGATTACAACTTAATTAACTTACATTACTGAACTTACATACATGACAAAAAAAAAACCAAAAAACCCAACAAAAAAACCCCACTAACATCCTAGAAGCATTTGTGAAGGTTTTATGGGAGTTATAAACTATACAGGTCTTGTGACAGAAGACAGCTGTATAGATATGTGACTTCCCATTTTCCTAACTAGCCCTTTTCTTCTCCTCAAACATGGTGCTGTTCCCACTGTCCCTGAACAGACAACGACAAAGCGTAGGCAAGAGCAGGGATGAATGTCAATGTCCCAGCGCCTGGTTAACACACTCTCACAAGTGGCAACTACACCTGGAAGTATCAAACAGATACACTGCCTGGTTTATTTCCTTGTTTTAGGCTGCTTTATTTCTCTGTTTTAGGCAAGTCAAACATTGTTTAGGGTCTCTTAGCTCTGTTTTCTCCCTGTTCCCTCCCCTTCTCCCTTATTCCCCATTATTTTCTCAACTCTTCAGTCCCTGTACAGCAGGATCAACCCCACCCTTTCCAAAGCAGATGTTCCAAGTACTGTGTCCAAATGGGCTAAAAAGATGTAACCTTTCATTCTGATTTTGCCTGCCTGCTTTAATTTGCTTCTCTAAAACAACTCAACTTTAAAAAAAACCACTGGCCTACTCATCAAGAGGGGTCTGCATGCTCTGCATGCTCTCAGTTTGCAGCTCAAAAATGTCTCAAGAAAGAGCAGGGTCCCTCTGCTCTTTGAGTAGGCAACTCAACACTTTCTGCACACAAGACATTATTTCAGCCATGCCGCCCCCAGCCCTTTCTTCTTTTCTTCCCACACACCTCAAGTGCACATGTGCCATTCTCTGGCAGGCAGACCAGGCTGGGAATAGTAGTTGGGGTGGGAAGGAAAGTCTCAGAACAAACCATTTATGTTGCAAAACAAAGAACTCTTGAATCCAGTGAATATTAACTCAATTACATATTTTTCAGATTTTTAAAATACTATAACATTACTTCAAAGATTTTGCCTTCACAAATCTCACCTCTATATGGCAAGTGATATGATAAAATCCTCTTAAAATATTCACCTGAGAAATTGCTTAAGGTTTGAATAAGAAAATTGCTAAGTGAAGCTAATTGGCCTAATTTCTGGCTGTGATCCACCCATTACTACTAAAGATAACACCTCCTGCCAAAAGGGTGAAAAATGTTTGATCTTTGTATGTTTATTTTCCCTTGTTTCCAGAGTTCACTCCATAATAGGGAATTTAGATCTCTCTTTTCAGAGCTTGAATTTTGCTGCCGATCTGCCCCAACTTTTACAGTATATCTTTATTTCTAAAGCAGCTGAACTGGGAGTTGATATGGTAGGTTCCAATTTAGCTCTTTAAATAAAAATTAAATTTTAGAGTAACCCAGTTGCCTGAGGCTACTGTGCAAAATAGCTAAGTAGAAGACTGGAGCAGACTCGTGGGCTTTGGATGATTTTGCTATAAAAAGTTTCTGGCTATTATAGTGAAAAATGTTTAGAAAAAATGGAAGGAGATTTTTTTTTTATCTCTTCTGTGTGTTTCCCTGTTTAATTTCCATAACACTCACAAGAAACACATCCCGAGAGCCACATTATGTAGTAGGGAAATTTCATTTCTCCTGTGTTTCCTGGAAGAATGGAATTCCCTTTCAAGTTTTAATTTCATACCTTCAGTTTATATGCTATATTTTTCATCACCAGAATTGCTATGGGCATGAAGCTGCAAGGGTCTTTTAAAAAAACTTCGACTTTGGCAACTGCCTCTTGGCAACACCCACTTAGGTTTCAGAAGACCAAGCTTCAGTTCCCAGTTCTGTTGCTGGTTTGTTGGACAAACCTGATCAACTCACTTCACTGTTTCCTAATTTCTGTGCCCTAATTCCACAGTTGTGAAATGAAGATGGTCGCTCTGAACCTCAATTGTAGAAGAGGCTGAGACAACAGAACGTAAGTATGTGTCCTGGTTTCGGCAGTATGTTTATTAAGATCAGCATGTCTTAATATTTGGTTAGATATAGCTTTGCCCTGGGTAAAAGACTACTTCAAGCATAAGGTATCTCACCCTGCTAAGGGGGATCCACTTTTTTCTTATGTTTTGTCTTGTGATTCAAAGACCCAACTGGGCACAAAGAGTGGTCAGGTGTGCACTAGCAAAACCAAACCAAACCAAAAAACATTAAGCTCCTCAACTAAGATATATTTTGTTAATTTCTTCTTTTTCAGTTTTGTAAAAGTCTTGCAAAATCTGATTCCCAATACCATGCCATGGCAGATTTTCTGGAAGAGTAAAGAAGAAATGAGAGATATGCTAATATCAGAGTGCTAAAATGAGTAGTTACGAAGCAATGAGAAGTTTATGACATTTGTCAAAGCTTCCTTTCTCAAGTGTGCAGTGGTGTCAGTGATTAAGTAGCATGGTTAATAAATGTAAGAATACTCTGAAGTTGATAAAGTAAATAATGTTCATTATTTTAGAGTGTATAGTATACATTTTCAGTAATCTGTTCATAGAAATAGGTATGCATCTCCCCTTGTTGCCAAGTTGAGACACCTTGTCCTGGTTTCGGCTGGGATA
>NW_009229804.1:0-54710 GCF_000690835.1 Fulmarus glacialis
CTCTGAGCAACCTGATCTTGTTGAAGATGCTCATTGCAGGGGAGTTTGCCTAGATGACCTTTAAAGTTCCCTTCCAGCCCGAACTATTCTATGATCTAGATTTTTTCTTTACCTTAGGTTCTAATATATTCTTTAAAAAATCTAGTTCTTTACATATTGCGTTGGCCACTCAGAAGTGTGAATTAAAGATCCACAGATTTTAAGTATGAAAGAAAATCATATGATGATACGATGTAAAAAATCTGTTTTGTAGTCAGGCTTAAGAAATGCAGTCTGTTTGGTATGGCAAAGAAAATTGAAACATTTTTTACATAATTACAAAGAAAACCTAAAAATAAACCTTAAGGAGACAACTTTTTAAAATAATCAGGGTAATCAGTACTCAGAAAAAGGTAATAAGGAATTTGGTGGAGGATCCACTGGTTCACACACTTTTTTCTTTTTTTTTTGTTTTTAAAACAGAAATATGATCTTGGTCTGTTTGAAAGGATGAACTTGTTGAACAGATTAGTACATGAAATTCTGTGATCTGTTTTGATGATTAAAGAGTCATAATGGTCTAGCCTAACATTAAAAATCTATGAAGTGATAGTAACTCACTAACTTCACTAGTAATTAAAATGCTTGTTATTTCACAACAGTCTTTACTTGAAAAATAAAATGGTGTTTGTGGTATGGAATATTTGACTGATATTTAACATGTACCTGAACCAGCAGAGTTATTGGTCCACTTTTATCCACCTCCAATATTTCACCATTTTTTGTGCCCACTAAAATATGACCATGTCCTAAAGATATGGCACGTATAGAAGGATTATCTTCTAAGAGGAGACCTAGAATGTTAAAAGTGTTAGAAGACAGAAGATTCTCAAGTATGCTTTAAAGAGGATTTTTCACACATACAAACATTACGTTCCCATTGTAGAAAAAGATACTCAGCATATTCCTACATGGAAGAACTTACATGTTTGGATTCATTTGGGAGTATTTAGCAATTCCCTAACTGACACTAATCTTTCTTCTCAATCGAGTATCTCTGGTTTTATCAGCCTGACTCATTGGCAATCTTAGTGAAAAAACGTGCATGTGAAGTGTCAACTATACTAGTATATTGCTAGCATTTATGGTACCTTCAAATCCAGATTTTTATTAAACAGATATGAGAATGAGATACTCTGTAAGTAGAATGGTTTAGTTAACGGGTGTTTCCATCCACAATTTTTGAAAATCAAACCATATACATTAGAACACAGCAAATGTAATTTTAAGGTGGGGGAGCAGAGAAAAGGCTATCCAGAATGTCAAATAGGAAAAACTGTAAATCAGCACTAAGATCAAGAATAAATGGAAGAAATAGGAATAATAGGAATGAAAACATTCTTAAATAGTTTCAAAAGACATATGCATTTACAGAAAATAAAGTCATAAAATGTACTAATACCTTACAAAACTAACCACAATTTTGAATTCCATTCCTCCTCCAAAACAAAAATGATCAGACAAGATACTTCATGATTAGAAATAGGCTTTTTGGTTGCCACTTTAAAAAAAAGATAAATCACCTGGGTGGTAAGAGACTCAGGGTTAAATCAATTACTTCAGGTAGGTAATAAGGTAAATATTATGATCTGCACCTACCAAATGTGAAAACAGACACTACAACATACCATTCCCCTCCCAACACAAAAATGACTTATTCAGAAGCAATAAAGCTTTAAAAAAATCATTTTTAGTATTCGTTATGTCAAATGTGGATTCCCTCCGACTGGAGAAAGGAATTCCACAGAAAGAGTCTTCTAAAGAAAGTATTTTAAATAGAAAAAAAAAATAGGATAAAGTCTGTGTTACCTTTAGACCCAGGGGCCAAAGCAGCCCTTTTGATGGCATAGGTTTTGAGACAACGTTCAAAGGTATCGTCCCAGAGAGCTACTACCCCATCCTTTCCTCCAGTGACAAATCCCTGGAGGAAGAAAGAAAAAAAAAAAAAAAACCCCAAACCAAAAAATACCACAAGTTATAATCAATTATTATCTTTCCTTAATTTTTCAGTGATCTCTGCCAATATTGAAAATGGATTATATACAACACTGTAATGCACAGAACTACCAATGTTAGAGATTAAAAGATCAGGAGCAACAAAATGACTGAATTCTCCTCCTGACGAAGGCAGCACAGTTCTGTACAGTCCATGTACACAGGCTGGATTTAAAAGTTCTAACTAATAAGCTTCTACCATACTAGGAAAATAATTTAACTGACACAATGAAATGTTTTTCTTGATATTTAGCCTCAATATCCCTTTGGCATTTCACCTCATTACTCCAAGCCAAACTTAGTACCACTCACAAGAATTTGATTAGTGCTTAAATTGTTCAAATATTTGTGCCATTCTGTCTCCAAAAATTATTCACAACTATTTACTGAAGCAACAGGTATACTTAATACTGAAATAATTAGTACTTTCCTTTGGAGAACTTAATTCTTGCAATATGAATAACACATGCTTTGTCCAAAGCTACTATACTGAAACTCAAATATTAGAAGGTGGAGTAACTTGCTCTAACCTAGCAAAACACAAACATATATATAACTTCACACATACAAGTAATCTAACTGGAACACCACCTTTAAGCACATGCTTAAAGGCTTTCCTGAGTCAAAAGAAGTTGAGAAGGAGAGAGTACTTAGTGATCTACAGATTGAATGCTTCTACTAGTAGACAGTAATTACAGCACAAAATAATAAGAGTGAACTTCTTCCTCTCTCACAAGCTCACATATTCCATTAAACTTATGGATGCTTAAATCAAAAAGTACTTTTACCTATCATAAGTTACTATTATTTCTTTAGTAAGAGGTCATGAAAATTACCGAGTAAGGTGTCACTGAACCACAACGGTTTGAGAAACAGCATGCTACATAACAAGAATTAGAGACATTCACAAACCACTATTTTGAATCTGGACCTCACAAGGCTTTTCTGTGATGGAAATAAAGCCATGGATTCCCAAGTTTGGGAAAGGCCTAACTTCATAGACTTCTTTGTCCCGACATCAAAAAACAATGAGCAGTTTATTTACTTTTTCCAATGCGTGCATGCTGAACACAGGACCATCATGTGCTTTGACAGTTTTTATGAGAAACACATCTCTCCAAATACACACATCCCCTGTGGAAGTTCCAGAGAACGCCATCTCTTCGGTCCAGCCATACACTGCACACATCATTGTATCGGTTCTTCCCAATGCTCCTATGCAGCCCTTCCTCCCGATTAATCCTCCGCCTGGTTCAAACCAAAAACAAGTCATCAGATGTCTGCTTAGAATTATTTTCCAAAAACTATACAACCTTACCCAGAGCAACAAGTCCTTTTCTTCTGGTTCACCCAAGCTCCCCAAAAAATTGAGCCCGAGTAGAATTCTCACAAATTAAAATTTTTGTACTATTTGGCATCTTTCAAGAAAAAAACCTTACTTTTAACTTACTACTTGAAGCTGGATTTGAATATATGCATATATCCACATAGACATGCAAAGAGAAAGTGCATTTGTAAACTCGCATCTAAACAAAAAACTTAACATCTACTACACAGTTCATAGAAATTCCTAATGAAATTCACTTGAAAGAAAAAAAAAAGTTTAAGTCTTGACTTCCCATTCTTTTCATGGTATGTTTTCAGTGAGAGGATTTCTAATTTTATTTTAGAGGTTTGCCATATTGGCCTCTGGATAATAGAAATGTTACAGCTTTAGAATACCATATCTAAAGTCATTTGACAAGTGTAACACATAATAAGTTCTGGCTAGAAAGTCAGATTTGTATTTTCACAATCCTCAGAGAAACTTCATGTGGTATAACACAGAAGCCCATCAGGATATGACACTTCATACTGTTCTCGTACTTTCAGAGACAAGGTTTCTAAACCTCTGTGCCATCACTTGGCACTCATGAAAATTTAGTCCAAAGCAGATATCACATCAAGTGCACCTGCTCTAGTGCAGATTTCAGAGACTTGACATTTGCTAAGGTGCACTGATACTCTACTCCTCACATTAACACTGCTAAGTGTGTTTCATGGTGACTGTCTTGCCAGTGTGCCATTGCAGTTTCGCACAGATGGGCTGTAGCATTAGAGAAATTTGATTACTGCTGACTGAGCAATGCCAGAGAGAAAAGAGGCATTTTAAAACAATTTCATTTCTTTATTCAAAATCACCATCACCGGGCTTTTATCATAGTTAAGATTTCTTTCTAAAGAATTTATAGTAATTCATTCAGTAAATATTCTGACACACTTTGTTCTTTCTATAGATAGCAAGCACAACTGTTAAAATTAATAATTTATATAGACTTCAACAGCTTGCTCTCAGGCAATCTTGATTAATTTCTGTTGGAGCCAGAACTGAGAAAACGAGTGTCATTTTTTTCCTCACACACCTTTCTCTCCACAATTAATCTTTATCAGGGACTCACGTGAGTTGATGTGCATAAATTCTGCACGAATAGTTAGAACATTCTTAGCAGATAAACTAGTCTTCTGTAGCACATATGTCTTTAAATACGGTTTGAAACAATGAAGTTCACACTAATATCAGGGAATGGATTTTTCACTCTTCAAAATTTTTAAAGCAGATGAAGCAAGCTGCTTTATCTTCGTTTTTAATTGTCAAGTTCAACAGAGGTATCTAAACAAACAGGTCTCAACTGGCACATGGATCTTCTTCAAGTACTTTGTCTGATTTTTTGTATGCGGATTTTTATAACCTTAAATTTATTTATATTTGTGCCTCTTTATGTGCCTTTTACATGTTCTAAAGGACCTTCTTCCAAAAACTGTTCTGTGATTTTAGAGCAGCTTTGAACATTTTCAGATACGCTGTATTATTATTAGATATAAAAACAGACAGTAGGAAATCCATGATCCTTTCTACTTATGTAGCTCTAGCTCCATGGGAAATTGATCTTAAAAAGAATACCCACTACTGCCATAATGCCAATTAACATTATTTCCACTAGGGCAAAGCTAACTCAGAGAGAGATATACAGAAAAAACATTTGCCTTTAATGCAAGAAACATACTACAAAAAATGCAAGATTTATACTTTAAGTAACAGAAAATGCTGCAATTCTCAAAAGTTTCCTTACCTGCTCTACGCCAGAATTTCATGTGTTTAATTCCAACTGTAATCAATTTATCAGGCATATAAGGATTAATCTTAACAACAAAAATCTTATCTTTGCTTCCCCTGAAATGCAAAGCAAGATATTTTAAGTAAAAATATAACTATTCATACTTTTAAACAGGTTTTCGTTTGGAGTTTTTTTGCTAATGTATACCTTCTCTATCTTGCTAACATCTACTTCCAAATCATTAACAATAATTTATTATGAGGACGAAGAAAGCCAAAGAACTAAAATACTGAGTCCTGTTCTATTTTCATTATCTCTCAGTTTCCAAAGCAGGTGAGTAATTATATTACTTCAGAAATCCACTAGGTGGCATTTTCTTTGCAAAAGAATATATATTGGCATTAAGTTTAGGTTTACGGCATTTAGACCTCTGACAACTCATAATGCAACTTAAAAGGTGTAAAGTTGTAAATTTTATTTAAAAGTCTCTCATTTTGAAAATAAACTGCCATTCTTATCCACCTTTTAATCGATTTTTCTATTTTTCTTGTTAGAATAAAACATATGCTGCTATATCAATTTTAAAATGGAAATTTCAGTTGTTTCTGAAAACATTAAAACCTGTTGTGTGTTTTAGATTTCTTACTATGCTTCTATAAAACCAATGCCTTGCTTCAATCCTATAGTTTGAAAAACAGCTTTCAACTATGTTTGCTTACTAGCAAAAAGAAATGCTTATTAGTAGTGGGTTTTTTTTTTTTAAAATGCAGAAGAGCCTCTTCTAATTTTTGCTCCCTGTTCAAGAGTGGCAATAATCTTTTACCTTCTGTCCTTTTCAGACCGCTAAATGAACTAGTAGCAAAAACCATGAACCAGTTTCTTTCCAAACTCACACTGTAATCTTCAAAGTATAGATGCTGCTCTCAAAAATTCTATTCAATTTCTCTGAGTAGTTAGGAGAAAAAACACTCCAGAAACTAAAACTGGCATAAACTGGTTAAAATTTGATTAAAAAAAAAAGAATTAAGTGAGATTGGTGGGTTCAGAGAGCAGGGGAATTTTAAAAAAAAAAAAAAAAAGCGGGGGTGGGGGGACGGAAATCATGTGAAAGGCAGACAAATGAAAAGCCCAAACCAGTATCTTCAGAGAAGCCAAGCTAACTGGGGTTCTGACAAGTAACTGGAAAGGGAGTACTCTCCTTTATCTATATCATCTATTCAGGATTTTCATTCCTCAGTGGATAAGAAACTTAAAGCATGATTAAAAGAAAATGAGAGAAAATCAGAGTAAAATGTCATTGAAGAGCAATAATGAACTTAATGGATAAAAAGGAAGTTGATACTTTTAAAATTGTATCTGCAGAGAACAAAAAATCCCTTTCAAACCTACCTAGAACAATATTTAGAGTATACATACTGAGTCCAGACAGAGTGGGGGAAAAACCCACACATTACTGCTCTATGTAAAGCAATATATCCTTAGAAACAACAAAGTCAAAGGTTTCAAAAACATTACTCAACATTAGAAATAAGATTCTATCTTGCAGATTAAAATACTGTTTAATAAACGTATATGAAATAGTCTGCGCAGAGTCAAAGAAACTTCCAAAATATTTAACCTTTGGAGGTTATTTAGTCCAACTTCCTGTTCAAACCAGAGCTAACTTCAAAGTTAGATCAGGCTACTCAGGACCCAGAAAGGAAAAGGAAAGAACCTTGAAGAAAAGAGAACTGAGCAAAACAACTGCAAACTACTACCCTAAGACAGACATGACCTCTGATGAAAAAGATCTGAAAAGCAGAGCATACATCACCATCTCTGGGAGGGCCAAGAGAAGTGACTTTTAAAGAAATTATTTCAGAACACATCAAATAAATGTAAATAAACTTTGTTTTCTATGTCTTCTTTCTTCACCAGTTGAGCTGTCACTGTAATAATTCTTGTTGACTCTATCAGAGCTTCAGTTTCTTCTTCCAAAGGAAGTTTTAAGGCTGTGCCAAATGTTATTGGCTGTATCACTTAAGTGATAGAAACTGCTAATTTATTAGAGAACTATTATTCTTTAATGAATATATTTTCCTTACTGTCATTTTAGAGTAAATCTAGGTACAAATTTTAAAACAAAGTTAAATTCCTACCTTACTGCTGAAAGCTTTTCTCCTTTCTTCCAATCCCAGAGTACAATAGTGTGATTGTCATCTATTCCAACAGAAGCCAATCGCTTCCCATCCGCTAGAAAATTAAATTTATGATTAAGAGAGCAGATAAATAACATTATGTTGCAATAATAAGAAACCATATTAAAGAATATTATAACTTCACAAATATTATAAGAAGTATGTACAAACAGGTAAATAATTGTATGACGTGTGCTTAGATGCACGTCTGTTGTCTGTTTGCTTTTAAACTTAAGTGGTCAGTTGGATGGAGTTTAGGACTTTAAGTTACCCTGTCTAAAAATTACACTTAGATCCTGTGTTTGTACAAATCCTTTGTTCAGCTAGTTGCTGACATAGTTGCACAAAAACCTTTATCACAGGTTGTACTGTGAAAATATTCTGTTCACTCTGAAAATCCCCGTTCATTTCTAAACAGGAAAACATTGAAGCAATACCATGGAGTTTATGAAATATCCTTAAACTTAGTAATAGTGTGAAGTCTTTGAGAAGCTCCAACACATATCCCACATTAACCTCCAAGAAAGAAGTTATTTGTGCTCACTCGTGATCAATGACTTTCTGACATGTATCCATTTTTGAAATTGCTATGCATCCATGCCAGAATTTGGGAAATGAGATTGACGCCTTGAAAAAGGAGAACCAAAGAAAGGTAAGAAGCATCAAAGACTCCAAACTACTCATCTTTGTGATCACACATCTTCACTGTGAGGTAAGAGATCCTATCTAGTAAATCCAAACCATTAAAGAATGAATAGAAGCCAGTGGAGAAGAGGAAATTTAACATTGGTAGAGGAATTCAATGTATGGGGTGCAAAAATCTCAAAAGATTTAACTGACAGTCTCTTATGTTAGTATAAGGTGGAGAGAGAGGCTGGGTTTCTGCCCAGAACTCCATAACTGGACTTTCCGAATTTATGAGTATGCTACCCAATTGGCTTGCAGCATTTAATTAAAAAAAAAAAGTGCACACCTGATCAATTTGCTCAAAAATTTGCTTACACAGTTGTAAGGCAGACACAACACTGTGCACCTGCCTCATACAACCAAAAGAAATTCCAAAGTGATCAGCTCAGCTATTAAACAGCACAGAACTTTTTCTTGCATTTCCTGATGTGCAAGACTCCAAGGACCTCTTTTTAATGAATATCTTTTTAAGACAGCCTCTCTCATTTGACATTGATCACTGGAGAATATTTTTAATGCAAAATCTTCAGTGTAAAGGAATTCCCAATTGCTCATTAGAACTGATTAGCTTGTATTTTCATACAGAAAAGGAAAATTGTACATAAATAGATAAATAAATACTTATTACCTGAAAAATCAACAGCACAAACACCATACTGATGATAGCCCTTTAATACTGAGAGTGGTTTTATTGTTTCTGTATCCCAAATGTGTATTGAGGAATCTCGACCAACCTGAAAGTATACATATTTATAACTATTTTTTTTTTATTTCTCAGTTACTTTACACTGTTGTTTAAAAGTATAATATTGAACAAATACTTTAAAAAGTATTTGAAAAAATTTACAGTGATAAAATTTTCCTAGTATTATTTCTGTCTGTCTAGCAGTGTACTATTCCTTCTTCTGCTTTACACATACAACTCCCCAGCTGGCTCGTTCTTCCTTCCAAAGAACTTAGGCACATTAATCACAATTAACTAGAATCCTCTTGTGGGGGCGAAGCCCTTCATTAATTGCACTGTGGCATATTTATTCCATCAATTCTCTATCAATCATTCCCTGTCTAAAAATAAAAGGTTATTTTTATTGCTAGTATGTAAGCTACTCTATGTTTGAGAAATCAAGGTGACTTCTGTTGCTTTGTGGTGTCATTACAAGTGCCTACAAGTCAGACTCTAATGCACTGATACCTGTGGAGTCATCTCCACTAGAATGGCACTAATGCAGGTAACTAGAACTTGGTAAGAAATGGAATATAGCTTATTCTTTTCAACTACATACAAGCGTTATTACTCAATATTTACACGATTATCTGCTATTCCAAAGGTTTTGCACCTCAGTACACAAAAAAGGGCTGCAAAACCAGAAGAACACTCTCCTGTATTTAAGACCAGGGGCAGGACCCAAGAAAACTAGGATCTATTTCTGGTTTTGCCCTGAAACGTCATATCAAACCTTCAAGTCCTGGTGTACAAGCATTTATGGGAATAGATGTTTTTCAGAAAACATGAGTGAAAAAAAATTTACCTAAAATTACTGTGTGGCAAAAGATAAACGAACTATTATAAATACTTCAGCAACATACATACCTGTGTTGCATGTACAAACAGTAAACAGTTTGGCTATAGGCGATAACCAAAAACATAATGCATGAAACTGAAATGCCAGAATGTAATAACAACTGCTAACTTCATGTTATGTAATAATACATGAACATAATAATAACATAGCTAACTTCACAACTAAGATACTTAAAAAAACATTGTAATTGCACACTTCCTCCACTTGTCATCATGAAGCAGCAACATAATGCTGAATAAAAAACATGAATCTATTCTCAAATAAAAAAGAGGTTCAAAACAACTATCAACTAAAGACCCTTATCAGAATTAATATGAAGAACTGGAAAAAAAACCTTATGTTGCAGTTTTTTAACATGATTCCATCTGCAACAGAAATGCAGTCCTTCACCTGAATAGATGTAGACTGGACTTCCTTCCTCCAAAACAGGCTTTTCTAAATTCAGTAGTAACAACTTCAGATTCTTACTGCAGATAAACACGCATCCTACCTGGCCTGTTGCCACATAGTCCTTTAAGGGATGAATAGCAAGGCAAAGAATGTCATCATCATGACCTAGATAAAAGCGCTGTGTGTTCTGCTGTCGATTGTACACCACTCCCACTGCTGCAACATGGTATACAATTTCACCCGTCTGAGTGTAAAATAAATTGCTTCGACAGTCGTAACCTCTGTAACTAATTAAAGAAAAAAAGTTGTTCATCAAGGTCATAACCATATATACTGAAACTTTGAGATAAAATTATGCAAGATGCATTTTGCACATGTAAAAACTCAGATTACTTACCAATTACTGTTTTGATGTTTTAAGATTATTAACATATTTTCCCAAAGGAACAACAATTTATCAATTTCATTTAGTATTCAGACATCAGTACTACTAGCATTAGTTTGAAAGTGGCTGCTATTTAATAGTTACTCTCCATGACTAGTTTAGAAGAGGAAGTAATAGCTAGTGATTTTTCCAGATCACATGGAGAATTCGGGCATGCAACATGTAATTAAATGAAATAGCCAAAACTAATAGTTTGGACATTTTCTATCTTTTACTGCTCAAAAATCAGGCAGGAAAAGTTTCCTCAAGAATGTGGACAACACAGATATCATAAAATTGAAAGTTTCTGGAAACTTGCTAACAGAAATCAAATGCACAAATTTTCTTCCAGAACAGTTTCTTTTTTGAAGGAAAACCTCTCTCCTTTCTGTACCAATACAGCAACTGGCACGAGTAGGCCAATTCCCTACTGAGGTCTGTATACACTATCACAGTACACACATTTCTTCCTAGGTGTGCCACCTTTGGTTTTTATGTTCTCTGTTAAAAATACTGGATTTCCTTCACAAGTGCAGAATAATTAAAAAAATACTGAATATTCACTCTAAATGAGAATATTTTAAAAAGCAGCTACAAAAATATGTACACTGAAAGAAATTATGCTTTAGAAATACTGGACATCGAGCAATTTCTTAGAAGCTTAGCAGTCACCTACAAAAGTAAAAAGCATTAAGACAGCAAAAGGGTCTCAGATCCTTCTAGCTGCAACCCACAAATCCAGAATTTTCCCAGCTCTTGTCATAACAATTGCCTATATACCCTAAGTTAAGCCTAGTGAAACTGAGTACGTTAATGCCATATATCACAGGACTACCCAAAACATCCAAAATGTATCTAGGATGCAGGAAAATAGTTCTTATTGCTTGTATCTATAACTTTTTATGATCAGAAGTTTGGATTTTAGTTCACTTCCTCCAGTTATAAAAAAAATAGGTGTACAATCAGTTGTTTACAATTAAAATAAAACATATTTTGCCAAAATAGCAAGCATTGCAAACAAAGACATTTTGTAACCCAGTTAAACACATCTGGTCTTTCCCACATGCCAGTTTTCTAACTCCCTGACTATACAGGTACTTTTCACCAGAACGATAAAGTGATGAACTTAGACAGTCCAAGCAGAGATGAAAAGCAGCATGTTTCAGTGTAGAAGATCATACTCTGAGAATATGCTACACAGTTCCAAAATACTTACATCTCCATATTCTTAAACCAATTTAGAGCTGAGATTATTAGCTAATCTCAGAAAAAGCATGAAGAGAAACAATTTCTTCGCATGCAGAAAACAAACCACAGAAGTAATTTACAAGGCATCTTGATTAGCAACTAGAAACTAAATAATAATGAAAGCAAGCTTTGCAACATAGCTTCTGGATAATATATAACAAGGCACAATAAACATACCACTGCATTCTGCAGTAGTTGATATTTTCAAGTGATCTTCACCAACAGCTAATCAAACCATCAGTCCAGAACTGATTCAAGTTAATATGACAGTAACTTTCAGAAGAAAAGATAGCTAACTCAAATGCTACGCAGGAAAAAAATTTTGCCATTACCAAGGTCATGAAGAGCAGGTACTGGATTCAGTTTGAGATTAAGACATGTAAACGTAGGTGTTCACATGTGTGTTAGATATATATTTTAATATATACCATATTTTAATCAACATATTTTAATCAACATATTTTAATCAACATATTTTAATCAACAGTGTTCTAGTCAATACGGTCAGCTGAGTAGCCCTGCAGGTTCTAACTAGTCAGCACTTAATTTTACTTGAGCCAAATCACTCCTTATGCTCCACTGACTACTGACTGGAACTCCATTGACTGTGACAGAAGTTTAGATACACACATAAAACCACCTACTTTTAGGCACACAGTTGTAAATTCTTTAACCTGAAGCTGGACCCTACCCACAGTTGCAATTTACACATTTATAGCCAACTAGGGGCAACTTCACAAGTAGTGTCTTCTCTGGGAAAAGAGTCATGTCCATAGTTTGTCTGATGCTGTAAATGTTTCAAAATCTGTATGTTACTTTTCAAAGTATATATGGGAAATTTCTGAACATAATGCAACCCTCCCCCCAAAAATCTCCAGAAGAACCAAATGCTAAAACAAACATGGTTGAGGTCAGAGTCTCTAGCACAAAGGTAGAGATATTAAAAAAAAACAACAACAACAAAAAACTTTTGCATGGCAATGGTGTTTTCTCAACAGGACCCACTCATAGCCTACTCCCTTTAGATGCTATTTGTAGGTATTTGTAGCCCTCTGGTAGGAATCCATGCAAGGTGTCATAAGACTCTCATTTAAGAGCATGAGAAATCCCATGTCATCTTGAAACCGTAACCAAATTTAATCTTATGATAAGGTCAGTTCAATGAATATCCTGAAACTCAAACTAGAATTTGCTTAAATCCTTTGAACATTAAAAAAAAAAAATGTATCAGTCTTGTGAGATCAGCAGCATAGCTTTGAGAGAATACAGGACACATAAGCATTGTATTTGCATCCTTATTGCCTGCCAGCAAAAAGAAAGTATTATAAGCATTGAGTCTGAGAAAGGGGTTCCTCTGAATATCTCAGAAGATGTATCCTTTTTATGTTTCTGAACCACCACCACTGTCAAAGCCATGGCAGAAAGAAAATACAGGAATAGTCAAAAAGAGGCCAAACTAGTATACCACTTTAATAACGTGTTTCTGATCATGACTGCATCAGATCTCTTAGAGAAAGATGCACTTAAAGATTAACCTGTTAATAGAAGTTGCTTTCTCATCCATACTAGTCACTGGCTGGCTCACTCAGCATTACTGTTTTTATCCCCTTCCAAAACAGGAAGTAACCAGAGGTTTAAAGGATTTCTTAGAGGATACGAAGAGATTTTTAAAAGTTCATCTTTCAAGGCAGTTCACAAATTCAAAACACAAAGCCTATGTGCTCAAAAACAAAGAAAGGAAAAGGAGCTTCCTATTCCCCTAGTTCAAAAAAGCACCACTTTTTACACTTTCAAGGAACATCCAAGACATTTCCATTGCAGCTAGAGAAAGATGAAGCAAAGCAGACTTCCTGAATCAGAGAATATGCCTATTACTCACTTGGATGTGGGTCACTTTAAAAGTTAACAGCCTGGACATTGAGAAAAATCTGTTGTTCAGCATGGATTCTTCATTAGTTTCCTTGATGCCCATTGGGTAACCAGACAGAACTCAACTGGACATTCTACTTCTGGTCATTCCTGGATATTCTGGTCAAGCTTCACTTCTGTTGTGAAGGAAATAACAATAATCCCAAAGATCCAGGGCCCTTGCTTGTGCTGCATCTTCTTCAGGATCATTTGGTTTGATTCTTAGACCAAATTTTAAAGACTATATACAGCTACCCACCTTAATGCATTTTCTACAGATACAAAAATCTTCACCTGAGAATTCTGGAGCATCAAAAATAGAAATAAAAAAACAACTCTGTACCAAGCTTCCCAGTTGTCATTATTTCCAAAGCTATGCCTCAGACTCCATGTCTTCTACAGACAACATTGCTGAGTTGAGTGATTACCTATTCTTAGTCAATTAATTTATTAAGCATTCCATATGGAGCCCTTCTAAAATTGTTTGTCATTACGAAGATACACACTATCACTAACTTATCTGTGCATTTAGTTATCTCTAAAAAGAAATTGTATTCCTGCAAAGAGGTATCTTTTGAAAGGAAAACAGTGTTACCTGATTTCCAATGCCTTAATTTAATAAAGGCTTTGGTTTTCCTTTCTATCAAGGGAATTTATATTTCTGATCATTATTCTAATGTAGTAACATCTACTGCCAGTTTGCTTTAAAACACCAGGTCTTTGTCTTGATGAAAAAGTCTTCACCTATGAAGAGTTATGGGAGACTACCAATCCTAAAGACGAAATTGTAAGATTTCAAGGATGCATCTGAAAGTTACTTTGTTACTCAAATTAGCACCGGAAAGAGAATGAAACTGAATTTTAACATACTTACATGACCTATTAAGAATTAAATTTAACTCCTAAACTAAGAGAGGAACGTATAAATTGTTTCAGATTAGGTACAAACAGTTTATACTTTTTTTTTTAGTAAAACACTGATAGAAACACCACTTAGTACAGAACCCAGTTATCTTCAACTACACCAAGTTTCTGTCGTAGCTTCCAAAGTAATACACCGAAGAGAACCATTACTTTCCACATACTGAAAAATACGGGTGATAGCCAAATATTATATTTAGTCACCTCTATTCAAATAATAAGTTTCAGTGCAAATTCACTTCAGAATTCATGTTCAGAATTAGTCTAGCCCGACATCAAAGCTTTCTATTAACTCAGTGTAAATTTATTTTTACAGAAATAAATAAAAACAGTAAATCACAAAGCAACTGACCTAAAACTCTTT
Source organism: Fulmarus glacialis (assembly GCF_000690835.1). Classification (NCBI taxonomy): domain Eukaryota; kingdom Metazoa; phylum Chordata; class Aves; order Procellariiformes; family Procellariidae; genus Fulmarus; species Fulmarus glacialis. The sequence continues at coordinate 14,832 of NW_009229804.1, forward strand.
CATCAGATTATCAAATTATAAACACCAATCTACAAACACGAACAGTCTGCTTGTATATTTTAAAGAATCCTAGTTTTCATACCCATGAACAAAATGTAATCTTATACTGTTCCCTGGAGCTCGTTCTCGTCTCTTAGAAGCTGCACTTTTTCTTTTTTCTTTGCATTGCTCTTTAAGTTGAGGTAGATCTTCTTTGTAAACCTTTAAGAAAGAGCACACTTATAAATTAAGAGATTCATAAGAAAAGCATGTTTCTGAGAATTCAGCCACAGTTATCACCCACAAAAACGTTACACTGACATCACTGAAAAAAATCTCCAAAAACTGTAGCTGGTTATTGTATAGTGTAACTTGGTTTTAAATTACAACCAAAACTCTGATAGAACATGCTAGGAATACACTTTTTTCCCTCTATTGTATCTTAGAATTTTGAATGCATCAGATAATAATAATTCTAAAGGTTTTGGTCAGTTCCTGCTCTGCTCTCAGTCTCCCCAGTTTTCAGATTTCAACAGGTCTTCATAAAAGACCAACTCAAACCCTTGGAAGCATTCCAACTGCCATTAAAATAAAATCTTCACCTGTCGACGATAGGTGATCTGCGTCTCTTGTTCAATTTCAGAGTCCAGCTCTGGAACATCAGACTGATCTGAATCCGATTCATCACTATTAGAATCAACCAGACTCTCTGCCACCAAGAAAACAGAAAGAGAAAATGAAGCAACCTAAATTACAAACCAGAAAGTGTTTAAAGTAACTGCTTGATGTTTCTGATTTGATAATCAATGCTTATACTAATTAACATAAACTGCTAATGATTGACAGGCTGACAGGATCAATTCTGTTGATACAGTAGAAATAAGCCAACTTGTAAGCATGATAATTTTTTTGTTTGTTTTTGGGAGCAAGTTAGTTTTCATTCATTAAAATTATTTCATCAACATTAATGTTAGGAGAAAAGAAAGAAAGAAGAGAATGAAGCAATGAGTATAAAGCAGAAACTAAGACTCACAGAAAACTAACAAGAGAAGTAAAAGGCTCCAAAGAGAAACTTATGGTTAGGCAAGCCATTGATGTAAGTAGTAATTCTTCAGGTAGATTGGGGGGGGAGGGGAAAAATCATATATGAGAAGGAAGGAAGGAATTTTCGCTGTCTGTGGAGAAAAAGAGTAGTCATTTAATATTTCTGGTTTACATCTGGGGAAAGCCAGATAAATGTTGTAGAGTTTCATTCCAACAGAAACCGAAAAGAATGCCCTGGCTGATAAAAGATAATATATTTGGATCTTTCTGCAACCTTTGATTGAATGTTGCACATTTTTAAATTAAGAAACCAGACACAAAATCAGACTAGAACACAAATGGATTTTAAAAGATCTCAAAATGTAATTGCAAAGAGAGAATCACCACTCAGAAAGAAATGTTTCCAGGAACATGCAATAAAGAACAATCTTTGGAGCTATACTACTTAACATTTTCATCAGTGATCTAGAGAAAAACAATATTGCTACCAATAAGGCAGCAGATTACAGAGTTAGAAAAGCCATTAACAAGACAATTATCAATAGTGTGACAAAACAGATGTATGTTGCACATACTGTCAGATAGCCAGAAGTAAGGTTATATATCCAGGAACAAGGAATCTAAACAACACTTAACATACAGAAATTTTATCTTGGGAAGCAGTAGCTAATGAGAAATTTAGGTCATGGGAAATAATTAGTTGAAAATGAATTCACCCCATGAAGGATCAAACCAGGCTTTTTAAAGGCTTTTTGGAAGCTTCATCAAGAAGATGAAGAGAACTATTGCTTCTTTCTGCATTTGGCACTGACAAGGCCAGCACTGAATCAGCATTCATTTACCTATTAGCTGGGTCCACACTGATACATCTTCATCTCATCTTAGCAATAAAAGGGTGAAACAGCCTATTTCATTGTAACTCTATATATTGTAACTCTAAATATAGAGTGCCAGAGGGCACTCTAAATTCCTTTAGGAATTTCCAAGTGAGGCACGAGGCACTCAGTTAATGGTTTGATTTTGGGAAACTCAGTCATGAGAATAATTGCTGTATTAGTGACTGGTGAAAGCATTTTTTTCCAACTATTAAACAGCTATAGTCTGCTTTTAGAAAAAAAAAGTCAATTACAATGCTTAAATTATCATCTAAATACTTCAAAATTTTCATCAAATGAGTATATACATCTTTTTTTTTCAGTGACATCTGGGCATCCAGCTGTTGTCAATTTAGTAAAGGACGGTATGTACAGAATTCACAAATTCATATCTATGATCTGAACTTTTAAATTTTTCCTTTGCACAGGGAACATAGTGGTGAATTTTTTTCAGTCTTGCTAGACTGAGCATACAGGGTACAGGCATGTATTAGGCAACACTATCAGGTATTTCAGGCAGCTGCAAAGTTTAAAGAAAAACAATTTTGTGCAGACTGACAATTCTGAATATTTATTTCCATACTTGCACCAAAGAATTTTACTTCTCTTTTAGCCTCTCCTCCTCCCGCCCTTTTTTTTTTTTTTTTTTTTAAATAAGTTACTTACCTTGGGGTGCTATATGAAGAGAATCCTTCAACTTCCGGTCAGGGACAAATTTCCACTGAAAGACAGAATGATCAGCTCCCCCAATGGAAACAACCCACTGGTGATCGTGCGACCATCTGACATTTGTCACGTGAGCAGAATGACCAAGATATTTTTTAAACTTTGCTCCTAGAACAAGAATAAAAATCTCTTTCAATATATGTGGAATAAATGTTTCAGAAGTACCTCAGGAAAATGTATCAAGAAACTCTTATAAAAAGTAATAGTTTAATTAAGATATGCTAATTGCTAGTGATATTTTAATTAATAGCAGCAACTTTTTGCAGTATTCCCAAATTTTAATCTGTCTTTAAGATAACTTTTAAAATTTGGATTCCAGGATATAGTATCTTTAGCAAGTCAAACACAAAGAGAGAAGACATATGATAGTGCTGTATGAGGGGTACTAAAGGAAGATTTTTTAAAATTTTATTTTATTTTATTTTTTACAAACCAAGGTTTTGCCAATTATTATTTCTACATTGAAAAGATGCAGTTATTTATATGTTAAACGATGTATATTTAGCTCTGTGAAAACACCCCCATATGTGTGCTCGTAGCACTGGTTCCCACTGTTCATGCAATTTGAGTGCTAAGCACTTCTAGCAATTCATAGCAATACTACCTTTAGTAGTAATAGCAGTAGTAGTAGTGTAACTACATCAAGTTAACGTTTTCACTATCACATAATTACAACACAATCATTGGATCAGTTACTAAAAAGAAGTTCCTAACAGCACTCCATTATACAGATTCTTGTGCCTCTTCTTTGGTTTTATAATTCTAGTGCAAAATAGAGGATAAAAAGGGAACAAATTCAGTCTCCTTCAAATGGACAGAAGGCTGTTATCAAGAACATATTTTTGGATTATTTCAGGTACCAATAAAAGCCTTATCACTTGATAAATAAAACTGGAAAGATTGAAATGAAATGTTTTTTAATGTCACCTTTTACAAAAAGAGTTGAAAAAATTATGGGGGCATATCAATCATTAAAAAAAAAAAAAAAATCATTTCTTTAAGCACATATTGCTTGAAGACATATCCTAAGACCAATCATGAATCTCATGCGGTTGTAGCCAGCATTAAACATGCAATGCTGCAAACTGCAATGATGCAACAGTGCAACTTTTTGTTTCCCCTTTCAAAACTTAGAGATTTGATCTAGTCCCCAGGCAAACTTTTGAGGTTAAGAGGAATCTTCTTAAAAGCTAGGGAACATTTCACAGGCTGGCTTTCTCTGATCATCATCATCATCATTTTACCAGCTTGAAGACAGAGATCTCTGCGATTGATAATTTGTTACAGTTCAACTTGAATGGTGTCTAGAAAGGAGTTCTTCAAACAGCTCTGAAAAAATGAAGCTTTTCTTGTCTGAAAAGATACACATCTCTCCCCTGTTCACTCAGTCCTGAACAGTAAATTTGCAAATTACACACCTTGCTTTAGGCTTCAGTTTTAAAAATTTCACATGAGATTTGTCCTATTGCTAGTAAAATTTTGAGGAAAAATGTGTTGGAAAAGTTTTTAAACTTCAAATAACATACAGTGGCATACTCTGATTACAGGACCAATTTGCTGTTCACTTATTTATGGCTTGTAATCATTTAGTAAAGTTATTTTTTCTAGTTTCTAGCCCAAATCTCTACCACAGATCCAGAGGAAGGAAGAAAACTACCTGAAGACCAAGGTGAAATACTTAAAGATATGTATCTCATAAAAGGGTAGATATTGCATCACCTCATGAAATTCTATCAAAAAAAAAAAAAAAGGGAGAGAACTATTTTACAAAATAAAACATATGCAAAACTTTTGGCTATCCTATTCAAAATGCAAATAAAGTACTGTTACTATTACAGTTGTCAATACACCAGCCCATTATTGTTTTCTACCTTTGAGCTCAAACTAAGCTTCTAAGAATAAATATTGGCCATTTATATAATTATCAAAAACCCAGTTTTCTAAAACCTTTTTCTTGAATAACCAAAATTCAAAAATATACATTTATAATTGAACTTAAAGGTACTACCTTTTCTTAGACACGGGTATCGAAAGAGCTTTACTATTCCATAATCATCAGCTGTAACCATAACTTGCCCAATAAAATTTGCATCCACAGAATTTATATCATTTATATCTGAATATTTGGGCCAAATTCCATTAACTTCAAGGCCAGAAACGCAGGTCCATGATGCCCACTGAACGCCTTTTAATTCCTCTTTGTTTGTTACTTCTTTTCCACCTAAGAACAAAAATAAGGACCTATTTTTTAATATTCACTTATGCAATTTTAAAGAATGTAAAATTTTTTAAAATTCTCCAGAAATCAAATCTAAGTGAGACAGAATTAAAAACTGACTTCTAAAACTGTCCTGATCCAATATGTTCTACTATGACCAACAGTATCAGTAGTAAGGCTTCTCAAGACTGCTTAACAGAAGATCATGGGTTTGGTACTTTACAATTTTTATTATTTCTTGGTATCTGCTTGAGACTGTGTTATTTTAAAATGTTTATCAAAAAATACATGTAGTCATTCTAAGATAAAGTTTGGAAAAATTCTGTTGCTGAACTATTCTAGAAACTTGGATTATTTAGAGCAAAAACTGAAGAACTCATTTAGATCTGGCCACTGTAAATTACTGAAAATACCAATTTTATGCTTAGATCCTTGTTACACTATTTCACATCAGCTCTATCTGTAATAAGATTGCTGCAATCTCAAAGTTTCATGTAAGAGTTTAAGTACTGAATCAGACCGAAGGCCCATTTAATAAATACTGTGTCTTCAGGAATGGCCGGAAACAGTGCCGGAGCAACACAAGGACAATGCAAGCAAATGTAAAAGTTGTGAGTCAGACTGAGTGTGCAACTGCAGAACCTGAGCAGGACACTGCCAACAATTCACCTCTCAGTCTTCCGTGGTAACAAAATTGAAGGCAACTGGGCTGGGTTTTTTCCTGTTTTCTTATTGTTAATAGGATTCTGACTAGTGGGAGGGGATGTGATGTAGGGAGGAGCAGCCTCAGGTACTGTAAAGAGGTAAGTTTTCAACAGAGAGATAGGGCAAGGAAGAACTCAAGTGGACTGGAATAAACAGAGTAAAGAAAACAGCCATAGAGAAAAGGTAAAGCAAAATAAATAAGAAAGGAAGACTTAAAAAAACAAACAAACAAAAAAACCACAACAAAACCCACACTCGAGGAAAAGTTCAACTACTATATACCCCTCCAAAAACTGGAAAGAAACTCAAGTGCCCTGTTTGAATACCCTTCAGCTCTGATGAAATAACTGCACCCTTTGACAAGGTTTACCTTGTAATCTCTTTCAATCACTAATCCATGTAAATGATGACTACTAATACTGGTTATATCCATGACTAAGTCCTACAGATCTTGTATTAGGCAACTGTATGTTCCTTATTCATTTATAGTGGAATTTCAAGTGTTACATGATTCCAATCATTATTCTAAAATATTTAGGAGATTCCTCTAACTTCACTGACTTCGCTAAACTTTTTTCATAAACAAGCTTCACAATCCCACATTCTAATATATCAAGAAACTCCAGGCTGAAAACTGCCTAAGTAACTCCAAATTGCTCCTCCTGCGTGTACATATTTGTTACAGTCTAATTAAATTTTCACTTACTATCTTTTTTTACATATCTTCTGTCTCATTCAGTGCACAAAATCAAACTTGTGCATAGAATGAATTAGATGCTTCAGCAAACACAGTCACAAAAAGCTCCATGGAACTATGAATAATGTACAGTGAAAGCGTAAATATTGTATAAAAAATGAAGGGACAATATAGTAAGCGGTGATGATAATAAATACTTACTACAAATACAATGAGTAGGAAAAATATAGAATGATATTATGTGAAGAGTGTAAACATGCAGAAGAAAAGTCAAACCTTGTGACAAACACTGCCCTTGACATATTGTAATCAAGACTACTTAAATTTGAAGCTTTAAGTACTATGCACATATGTCCTCTGCAGAAGGAATTGTCTTGATGAAAACTGTTTCAAGAGTATGGGACAATTCAGTCAAGTGTTCAAGACAGTGTTGGCTTGAAAATATTTACAATAACGCAGTCGTCACAAACTTTGAATCTGAAAACTGTATTTTAATATTATGTAATATACTAATTTTCTTTAATAGTCCCCTGCCATAGAAGAGAAAAGACACATTTAAACTTGTGTTATCACTAGACTGCCCAGCTAAATTTCATTTTGATATTTTTATCCATTTTGAAGGTTGCATGATTGAATCATATACGTATCACAGGTTCAATATTTCTTTTGTTTCCAGTGAGTAATTCCTAACATTCTGGCATCCTTGTATCAGGTATTCTTATTTTCTCTACAGTTATCTAATCCCATTATACTTCCAAATTCATTTCATTCCGATTGTTTCTACCTATTACAAATTTCTCACTGTAAAAGCTCTTTTAAGTTAAATTCCTCAGTTCTGCTGCAAACATAGTTCTAGAAAACCAGATGACTCTTCCGAGATGCAACGTATTGATTTTTCCACACATTTAAAAAAACATACAGCACAAGCAAATGATAATCCATTTGATATCCAAACTCAGTAAGTACAAATCTATCAAGCTATTGCAAAATTGAATTCGAATGCAATATTTTTCTTTTTCTAAAAATGTGGGAGCAAAGATTTAGTTTTGAGAAATAAAATAAATTATAAGCCAGCATCTCTACCATGAAAAGATGCATTATAAAGAAGAGTAAACATATAAGGATAAAAATATTTAAGTAACTTCACCAGAAAATGCTGTACTTATTCAAATATAGCAAAATCTTATACAAACTTAGAAAAAAATTTCTCTGTAACCCAGTGCTTTGAACCAGGATCTATATTTGGCTGTTTTTACAAAACTACTATACATCTTTCTGTAATAAGCAACAAATATAAAGGCAATTCAGAATCTTACTTGGCATCCTGTAAAAAAGTCTCTTCCCATTGCCATCATTGGTCTGTAAGTATTTACTGTCCGAAGACCAATCCATATGGGTGATGAAACTTAAAGATCCAATACATTCCCCAACTTTCTTGTATCGTTGAACAACACCATATATATCCACAGAGCTGTCATTGGAACCAACAGCTAGGAAATTCCCATCTGGTGAATATTTCAGTTCATGAATAGCTTCTTTCCTGTCTTTGATATGAACAACCTCAGTCATATCTCTGTAGTATGAAAGAAAGCATGTCATAAGTATAGAAGAGCCTTATCATACTGTCAAGTTCCCAGTTTTAAAAAATGGACAAAATTGTGAAATGATGAAGTGAGCCTTAGTATCATATATGCAAACACAAACACTGCTATTTTTAGAGATGGGTAGGGCTTCATGGCCAAAAAAAAGAGAAGGGAATATCGACATAAGAAGGTGCTGCACTGGGCTGAGGGAGAGCGAACAAAAGGAACTGTTCAAGCTGGGGCCACAAAAAACAATTAATCAGGTAGATTACCAGATCTTTATTCACTCAGGGAAGAAAACTTCATTGACATGAGATACAGATCTCATTTTCCCTTTAAAACTGTGGGATCACAGCACCAAGGCAGCACTGTTTTTGTATGCATGATGTGCTGACAGCAGCATTCCAACACATGGAAACAATTTAGGAAGTAAAGAAAATTTATTTCTTAATAATTCAAGAATACTTAATAAAGCTAAAACCTAAAGCAAAACACTTCCTAGAACACTACCATTCTTTGCAAATAGACCAATATATTTTTTCAAATGTGTTGTTATGGAACAACATGAACACACATTTAAAAAATCTGAGCACCCTCAAGATCAGTAATTTAGAACAGAAATGTAAGTGACCTCCTCATGTATGGTCACTACAGTGTCAATATACATACAGTTTATAAAAGTAATGAGATAACATGCTTGAAAGAGTTAATAATGTATCTATTTTTAATTTTTGTAACATACCTGACTCGAAGCACAGTGAAAGAGCCATCCTTCATTCCAAGAGCGAGGTGGATTCCGTCAGTACTAACCGCGGCACAGCGAATGGGTTCCTCCATATTGCACCGGGCAATCAGAGCATGGTCTATTAAACTCCAAATTCTAAAATAAAGTAATAATTACAAATTTAGAGAGTGGTTTGTAGCTGTGTCATAGATAGCATGAAGCCTGCAATTTCTGCAGAATGCTGAACGTGGTAGTGTCCTATTTTAAAATAATTTTCCACAAGGAAAATCCAAGACAAAAGTGTAAATTTTGCATCCAACAAAGAATATTCTTATATTTAAAATAGCGAGAAAATATCTAATGAGAAAATATGGGGCAGATTAATTTTGTTTGACTTTCTGAATATAAAAAGAATGACAACGTATGACAATATATACTTTGAGACCACTCTGTGAAAATGCCACTATTTTGTTAATCATTTTAGCCAAGAAGAACATTAAAGAACAATTAAAGACTTTGCTCAGTAAACACGTCCTTTCCTATTAACAAGTCATTATTCATAACTCCTTACATACAACTACATAATATTATAACATGTAAGTTTTTACTACAAGATACATTACAACATCTATCATTTACAAGATATATCTGGAATTCTAGAGCATTATTTCAATATTCATAATTCAACTACTGTTTTGCTTAACCCATGTGACACTTAAGATATCTAACAAAAATGCCAACACATTTAATTTTTAAGAAAGAAGAGAAAAGGTGTTTTTAACAAAAAAAGATGAACTTGTAAAAGGGAGTAATCTACCGGGTTTTCTCCGAATATAGATTCTATTTACTATGCATGCATTAAGTTTGATGAAACTCACAAGCTAAAAGTTAATTCGCAGCATGTGAAGAAGTGAATATGGTAAGAGTAAAAATTCTAAGTTTTTATTACAATTTTTTTTCATTGTAACCTGTGAATGCCTAACATATCTCCTGAAAAGGAAACACAAGATACTTGTGTATGAGTGCTTAATGTTAAGCTAAATGAAATTTGTTTAAATTTTGTACATTTCATTTTTGTGAAATATACATTTCCATTATATTTTATTACTGGAGAGCACTAATTTCATGCATAACTTAACTGGTTCAGAAGCATTTCAAAGCCACATTTTAATGACTTTAAAATGCATACATTTCAATTAGGTTATCCACAAAATGAGCTGCTTGTATAAGACTGTACGCAGTTAAACAAACAAACAAGATTTAACCTGACTGATCGATCATCACTTCCAGTCATTGCTAGCGGTTTTGTAGGATGGACAGCCAAAGCCCACAGCTCTCCTTCACAGTGCCCCTGCATTATCAGGAAAGGCTTATTACGCTCATGCACCACAATTTCAAAAATTTCACTATCTTGTGTCCCGACGAGTATATGGTCTCCTCTCCAGCAAACACTTCTTACAGACAGACCTGTAGAAGAGATTGTTACTGAGAGATACATCCTGAGAATTTGTGAAACAAAGGTAACATAGCACATGACAAAACATAAAAGAAGAAAATGTCGAGAAGTATCCATATACATTCTCTTATTCCTCCATTTACTCCTTTTATCTATTCCATATAACACATACTGCCCTTGGAACATTAACTTCTCAAGCTTAATATAACAAAAATTCTAAAATAAAATGTGAGCCTTATTTTAATAAAGGACATGTTTAATAAAGGACTATTCTTGTATTACAAGATCTCTGACAGAGAAAGAAAATACTGACATTTGCATCTGAAATTATGCACTTAATGTCTTTAAATTTCAACAAAGGTAGCAGACAATATAAATTACAATTTCTGATCAAACCATGGACCTTAGTACTAGCTAGATGAACCTAAATTACATAAGTGACAGAAGCATCAGTGGAACATGCCCAGCTCGTTTCCAAGATGCTCCTCTAAAGCAAATCTTTGTAACATCTTAATACTATCTGGAATTATTTTTCCCACTAAATAGAAAATAAAAATAAATCAAACTGAAACAATATATAAAAAGATGAAAAGGGTTTATGATGGAATTCCACATGCATTTCTAACAACTGAATTAGTTTCCAGGCTTCAGTGGAGGTGAGCACTCACAGGCTGCACTTGTTTGTAGATAAGGTTGGGAATAATAAAATGGAAGTTAGGACAGTTGTACACTGAGAACCCAGTCTTCGGTGCCCAATTTTAGGAATACGCACCTTTTAAAACAGGCTGTATTTATTACATTCTGGTAGTGCCACTCAATTTTGCCAATTTCTGGTGTAGATAACCAGATGGTAGCAATGCCTACCTTAATTCACTTTGCCGAAACACTGACTTTTGTGGAGAGTAGTTCAAGAATGATCTTTGAAAAACTACTCTGGAGTAATACATGAGACAAAACTATATCTATCAGACAAGAGAAAGGAATGTTGTAATGGTATGAGTTGACATGCTTCTGAAAAATATTTTTAACTATGTAGAGGGAAAAAAAGAGCCTTATGTTATTAAATTTACATTGGAAAAAAATTGCAACTCGGAAACAATGAATGGGTGGGTTAGCAGGCCACTTCTGTGCATCTGCACTGACGTTTTAATTCTGACAAAGCTAGCTTTCAGAGCAAAGCTCCTGATCATGCCTACTTACCATGCTTTGCATTACAAGATAGCCTTCAAATGCACAAATAAGACTCCCTCCATATGAAACAGAACTGAAAGCTGTGCTCCAGGAGTGCACTCCAACTGCAATACAATGTTCAGTCCACTGAACCAGACTAGAGCTACCACCCCTCAAAATGCATATATATTGTGCTACTCTAACTCTCCACACCAACTGCTTCGCTTCACAGATTTGTTCCTATTGTGCTTCACCGGTGAATATAACCACCTTACCATTCAGCCCTACAATCTAGACACTATATGGCTATATTGTCTACAATGATTAAAAAATAAAGAAAAGAGAAAAAAACAGGATCTTTGATGAAGGATGATTAAGACATCTGTTTTAGTAATTTGGAACTTCTTATGGTGGAGGGAGGTATTTTGAAAAACAATTTGACTAATTGGAGATGTATCTAGAGTCAACTAATTGCTCTGCGAGCCATTCACAGGGATACAGAACTTGAGTTTGTGTTCACAGATAAAATTACCAAGAGGGGCAGCAGAAAATGCAATTAAGAAAACAAATAGAAGGACAGGTCATAAAGGCAATCCTCAAAAGGATACAAGAAAAAAAGACTGAAGGGAAAAGATTCAGGAAACTGATTTTATTAAAGATAGGATTTTTAAAAAGCTATTAGCTCTGTCATGGGCATTTGACAAGTCAACAAGATGAGGATGGTGTTCACATAAGTGATCACGAAGAACCAAAAGAGTTCATGGCAAGAGTCTGTTCCATCAAAAGTAAAGGAGACAATCTGGAGTGGAAAACGAGTTTGAAAGAATGAAATGGGGAATGAAACACAGCTTTCAACTACATGCAACAGAACTGAGAAACAGCAGCTGAGTAAATTTAAATTTGAAACAGAGTCACTGTACCGCAGGGCATTTAAAATGCAACGTATTCCATCTTGTTGCAATATTTCACAATCTTGGTGGGAATGCCAAGTCAATTACAGAATACAAAGATTTAACTCGTAATCAGTTATTTATTGACCCTGAATATCTGATTGCCATCAGACATTCCACCACATTGTCAAATTCTTGGCAAGATACTAGAAAATAACAAAGTGACTGGGAGCAAAGAAAACCAAGTGGCAACAAAAGCAATATTGTAACTGACATTATACGTTTGTATTCTTTTCCTGAATCACTACAGCAACAATATCTAGAACACTGACAAAACATGCTATAGACTGCTAGATGTAAAATTTTAGCATGACATAAACTGTAATTGAAGTCATAGGTATATGTAAGCAGCATTCTAAGTACTACGAAACTGTAATTACTTCCAAATAGTTTTTATGAAAATTTGGATAACTAGCAAGTGCAATTTCTGTACTCCACTGTTTTACATTGTAGATCTCACTGTCTCTTCTAAGTTCCGTTAAAACATTACTGTTCCTTGTTAAAAACTGCTGTGCTATAGAAAAAATGTGCATTTCATTGGTTTAAAAAAAAAAAATTAAATCTCTGTGTCTACAACTTCATAGTATGTTTTATAGTAACTGTCAAGGACTATGTGACCTTCATACTAGTGGGCATGATCAAATTTCTTTTCTAGCAAATAGTTCACAGTAACATACATGAAACAACCTTTTTGGTTTTTTAAAGTCTTTTCTTGTTCAAAACACTGGTAAATTTCCTACCTTATTGGTATATCAAAAGTGACAAACATCTTTTTACCTTTATATCCCTGATCTGTTTCCCTGAGATCAATCACAGTAATCGGTTTAAAATTTAAGTCCCACAAGCGAACACAGCCATCTCTGCCACCAGTAGCAAACCCCTCTTCGCATGCATTCATGCTGAAAATCCCCGCCTAAAGAAAGAAGAAAGTTATTTTTAACAATATACACAAATTAGAAATACCAATATGGAAAGTGGAACTCTTGTCCATGCCAGCATTGATTATATTCCTGTCTTCATACCTGTTACGCTGTTGAAAATAACACAAACATATGCAACTAATACAAGCTTTAAATATGAAAGAGTCAGAAATGGAAACAAACTCAAAACAAGCAGAATTCACATTCTATGACAAATAGTAAGATAAGAGAATTGTTGCAATACTGCTTTCATCCTGATGATGATGATTGTGGTGATGCTGCTTCTTATCCCTAGAAAGACTTTAGTTTCATATCCTCTTGCCTTAGGACCTGGTCCAACTCTCACAAATGTCAGCAGGATTAGGCTTGGTTCAGGGCCTTTGTTGCTATTACTTAGCTTCTATGCAGCCAGGCAAAAAACATCTGGGTTTCTTCACATTTTAAGCCAAAAGAAGATTGATTTAGAATTTAAGTTTAGAAGCAAAATATAAGAAAAACGGTGATCACTTTACACCACTTAAAAATACATAATGTAAGCTCTTATTTTAAAGGTGGACATCAGGAAACAAAACCTAACACATTTTCTTTAACTTACTTGACACATGTTTTCTTCAGGATAACAAAGAGGCAAGGATGATATATCTATTATTAAAATAAAGATACTGTATCCACATAGCCCCTATATTTGATGTAAACGTGATACATTACCTAAAAAAAAAAAGTGTGTATACTCTTTAAAGTACCTACACAACTCACTCGTCTTATTTTCAGAAGTAGCTCACGCATTTCAGTAAGCAAAGCTACTGAAAGGCAACTTTGGCCAATAAGACTATGAGAAGTTAAAAAAATTGTTCTATATTTATTGAAAATATTTTATATTTAGCTATGGCAAAAGAAAACAGGATTGCATTAAAAATGATGAAAGGGAAAATCTGTCTCTGTAACTCCTGTCCAGCCCCCAAAAGTGAAATCAGTTTGCAAAGGAGAGATTGGCTTTTGGGGGAAAATAAAGCTGTACACTTACAGAACATATTAGCATCCAGTGTTGTGGCTTGTGATGATTCCCAGGTACTCATGACTATTCTCTCCTACCAAGCTGTTTTTTCTTCTTAAGTTATAACTAAGAAAAATACCATAATGGACTGATCATAATGAAATATGGACTGCGTTTGCTTCTCTAGCATCAGGTAACAAGGATATCATTTTTCAAGTTGAGAAAAAAGAAATCTCTCAGCTTTCACAAAAAAAGCATATTATTACTAGAATGTCAAATGACAATCAAAACTGAAAGACTAGGATGATAGAACTCAAATTTTTTGACATGTCATGTCCATCCTCAGGATACAGACTTTTAAGACAAGCCATATTTTCAGGAGTAGTACGTGTCTAAACAGAAATGTAGTGGAATTTTTAAGTCATAAGCAGATTAGAAGGCTAACTCCCATTATCTCTAACATTCTGAAAATCCTCTTTCTGTTTCTTTAGGAGCCTAGAGATTTTTTTAAAATACAACCCAACCTGTATTTATTTCTCTGTGTCTGTCTGTTTTGCTGCACTAACCTTTTAGCATCATTGAGCAAATAAAAGGCTAGAGGAATTTTGGCTCATTTTGTATCATATACTGAATTCTGCCCAGGTTCTGGCATATTTAAATCTTTCAAAGCTCTTTTTGGAATGGAACCTTTATAATAGAATTATTCTCTTTTCTCTAATTAACTCCCTCCAAAATCCATGATTTAATTAGTCAGTATTAAAAAAAGAATCAGACATTTGGCGATGTGGGAAGCTGGCTGAATGTTCTGAAGATAAGACCAAGTGGATCCAGGATTAATCTGTTTTCCATTTCACAGAATATCCTTATCTTGAAAAGGACATACTGGTTGTCAAGGAGATTTGGCAGATGTGCTTGCTCAATCTCTTGAAATGCAATAGGACATTCTCGTTTCAGTCTATGTGCTGCTGGAATAGAAGAAAAAGGTCCCTTTAATAACGGGGACTGTAAGTACCTAGTGGAAGAAGCTGAGCTTATCTACTCTTCATTTAATTGTTAGGCCCACACCTAATGGGGAAAAGACAGATTCTTTACTCTGGTAGCTTGACCAGTCATAATTCTTCCACTAAAACTTTCCTTTTAGAACCTGTCAAGATTGTTAGTGCAAATCAACTTTTGAGTCTTCACACCTCTCTTAATCATTCAGCCTGAAATTTTCATTAACATAATTTGGTCAATAGCCTTCTAGCAGTAATGAGAGGCAAACAATTGCATTGACTTGGATCCAACTAATAATGTGAGCAACAAAGATTGATCGTGCTCCTGAATCAAAATAAAAGGTGTAGATCAAAGTCTTCCACCTTAAAAGTTACAAAGTTTGACATACAGATTGCGTTCTTCTGTTACAAATTTTTCATTACACTTCCTAATGAATGGGAAAATTTTGGAAATAACATCTCAAATTGATCAGCAGTTTTATCAGAATGCAGAATATTTCCTCTTTTTCCAATATAACCAGCTGGTATCACACCTGTGTTCCCTCAAATTCAAAAAAAATAGTTTAATGAGAGTAAACAAAGAAATAAATGCCCAGATCTACCAAAAATGATAGTTGAAAGCTGGAGAAGTAGAAGAAGAACTTGACAAAGATGGTCTCTATTGCATGAATATTTTGCCACTGCTTGTATCCAAGAAGCTTCCAATAGTGAGGTAGTCGCAGGTTTTCTATTGTTGCCGGACCTATCTTGCCTCCAATGGACAAAAGCCAACTGTTAATTTATCTAAATGCAGTCGTTTATATAAAATCCACCACACTAACTCTGACTATGCAATTCCTAAAACACATGACTGCAGTTAGCTATAATTAGCTTGAAAGATCATATGGAAACTTCAGAAGCAACTGACCACTACTGAGCAATATGGAGAACAGAGACGTTAGGACGAGAGGAAATGGCCTCAAGTTGCACCAGGTGAGGTTTAGATTGGACATTGGGAAAAAGTTCTTTACTGAAAGAGTGGTTAAACATTGGAACAGGCTGCCCAGGGAAGTGGTGGAGTCACCATCCCTGGAAGTATTTAAAAGACGTGTAGATGAGGCGCTTAGGGACATGGTTTAGTGGGCATGGTGGTGTTGGGTTGACAGTTAGACTCGATGATCTTAGAGGTCTTTTCCAACCTTAATGATCTTATGATTCTACCAGTTCAGTAAGAATGCCAGTGCCTCCTTTTTACTCCTAGATACAGTTCAGGACATAGATGCTAACATGTAAAGCAACATATATGTTGGGCACCTATTCTAAGATATTGTCTCTCCCAATATATACTGCATAGCAAGGAAATGGATTGCAAACATTTAAGGTTGGTGTCAGTAAGTTTACAGTGGAAAGCCACTACTGCGAAATTTAATCTTCCTATCTAACAAATCACCCATAAAACAGTTAAAAATGAGCATATTACTCCAAAAAAAAAAATTTAAAAGTTGCCTATACGCCTCTCATTGGCTGAAGTAAGTGGTCAGTTGCCTTTCAAATCCATGACTAGTCTAAGCAGTAGGAGAAAAATACTGCATGACTTAATGTATTGGTACATGATACCAGCTTAAAAGCATTAAGTTCATTATATTGTTTCCATCTATATTTAATTAGTATTCAGCCAACTGACATAGGCGTGCAATAGTTTTAACAGAGTGCCTATTACTTAACCTCGAGCCTGTTATTTAATCTCAGCTTCTGACATCAATCCACACAACTTCAATGTGTACCTCTGAAAGACTATCTCAAAATAAATAATTCAGCTGCTGAGAAAGCATCTCATGTACATTTACCATGCAAGGCAAAGGCATAGCACACAAGAATCTTTAAAACGTACAGTGTTTTTAAATAAGCATACTATTTTGGTTTAATACCTGAGCAACATCTTGTGTATATCTCTCAATAGTCATGGACTACCTTGAATTTAGAACATGTAAGATGATAAAATAAATAGAAGAATCTATAGTCTGTTCTTTGCACTGGTACCTAAATGAGACATCTAATAAAAGATTATTTTTTTTTTTTTTTAGTCAAGGTATATATTAACTTTCCAGAATCAGATGCACTGCCTACAAAGAACCTCCTGAAGTACTACCAGTGCCAATGAAGTTAAATATGCTTTCATGTTGCTCTGTTTTCTTTCTCCCTTTTAAAACTGTCATTATTAGTATTATTATTTAGAAGAGATCAGCAAAACTAGAATTCGAGTTTCCCATTGCCATCCAGTGTTCCCTGCACATGAACTCTGTGCCTTTACTCTTAACCCCTGCCCATTTCCATCTTTTCCTACTTTTAATTCCTACTTCTACATTAAGTGAACTCTCCAGTCCTCTTCCAACTAATTCTCCAGTCATCCCAATCTATTTGCTTTCAACTTCTTGTTTCTACTCAAACTCAGATAGGAATCTGCCAGAAACTCTTCTTTCCTCTGTATACAGTTCTTAGTATCGCTGTGACAGAAGACAGATAATCTGACCTAGCTGTGAATTCTTATTTTGCCTGCTAGTGTTAAAGTTGCTATCTGTTTCCTCAGTTGCTTATACTGGGACAGCACAGTTTATTTTTCACATTGAATTACTCTTAAAACAAAAAATGTCTTTTCAGCTAGGGTAACTGTAACAAAGATAGCCAACCTTTGAAAATAATTCATTTTCTGTATTAATGGAGAGCACTGCCAGCTGGATGGACTATATCCCCACATCACTAATGTGCTTTACAAAATGTTTTCCTGCATCTCAGATACCTAGTGTTTATGCTGCAAGAAAGGAATACATGGTACTTTATGCAAACAATGATACATGTTTTCCTTGAATACATTTTCAGTTTAATTCAAGCCTGTTGAGGAGTAATGATGCAGGATGATAAACAGGCATGCAGGGATGACAATTCCAACACTAGCATACTGAACAGAAACTTTTATCAATTCCCTACTATGCGCACGCTGTGCTTTTAACAACATATGCACATCACAAATGTTATCATTTACACTTACATTTTCCTTTAAAAAGTGGATGAGAAGGACATGATTTATAAAATTAAGTACAAAATAACTGTAAAATGTGATCGTAATAGTTTAGTAGGGCTAAAGAGGCACTCTTATTCCAAGCTGCTGTATTTTGTGCTTACAATAGTCTGAAAATATTATCCTTTAAGGTAATATTTTATTGAAAAACAACGTTTCATTTTGTTGGAAAGTAAGCTTCCAGAAGGGATTTTCTTAGTGTTTTTTTCTTCCCCTGAAATTGGTGAGATTTGTAGTGACTCTAATCTCTTGTGAAAATGAAGTTCCAAAGCCATGGACTAGTGCCCCTACTTAATTTTCAGTACTGCAAAGTACAATTCCATTCAGCCTAAAGGACAGAGCCAAAAATAGAAGTCTAGATGAGACCTACTCCAATGTCACCTGAGCTCTGCCCACTGACGCTACTGAAGATAAGGAGCAGAGCACTTCAAATGTGATCTTGGGGTACAAAGAACTGACACAGCACATAACGTAATGGAGCAACAAGCTCTCACCATCCTACATTTATCAGTTGGGTCATTTCACACTGAAACACCTGAAAAGCACTGCATTATTCTGAGAGATAAACTGTTGCAATTCTAAATACTCCAAGTAACAAATATGTGAATATACAGGACAGGTGTCTCCTACAGCACCGAACAGGATGGGAGGGTATTTTCCTGATCAGTTTTGCATAGGAGACAAAGTGCACTCTTTATCTGCATATGCAATATAAGCATTTTAAAAATCTCATTTCACTAACTTCAACATCAAAAAGTCAATGTCCACGTCACCTTAGGAAAATATAGAATAGAAGAGAACGCTATTGAACACTAAATATGAACACTAAAACCAGATTTGAAGGTATAGAGTAAGAATCGGAATATTTGAAGGCTAAAATATCTCCTCATACTTCTTAGTTTATAATTTGGGCCTTCTTATACATTTAATATTTCTACAGATGCATACAGGAGGGTATGCATGTGTGTGTGTATACCTATTTTATTTCTTTTATATATATACCCTTATATGTAAATAAAGAAATCTCTAATGCAAAATATAGTCTAGAATATGTTTCCCACACTTATGTTCTTCATAACTCGATTTTTGTTCATAATCAGGTACACTGTCATTATACAGCTGTCTGAATAAGCAGTCCAATCGCTTTTAAATTACTAGTTAATTCAACAAGCTGCAACCATCCTGAATGTACATTTCTGAATCATCAGTAGACCAAGAGTCTCCTTACCACAGGCAGACTGCAACCTCTCCCACATACATATCATTCATCACTTTTTGTCCCCTCCATTCTACCTGATCAAATCATAAAGAGTGATTTTAATTCTTCAGTAACATACATCATCCTACCCAGTACAATACTGCCAGTTAAAACAAACGCATCCTTATAAGAAAGAATAATTAACTGTTATTGATTTTTACCTAGAATTTCGAAGCTGCAAAATAGGAACTCATATGCTTTTATTTTCACACAATTTTAAATTGTTAATAAGGGAACTTCAAATATTATCTAGAAAGTACAATGCTTTCTGAAACAAAAATTAACATTCAACCAGCAAATAATATAGCTTCATAAAGTTACCTTAGCAGTTTCATGCCTCGTAGGTTAAAACAACCAGAAATTGTGTGGCTGTGTTTTTAAAGTCACACTGGGACAAGTCAGAAATTGAATCTTGCATTATATTACCATATATGACTTACTACCATGAAAGGAAATGAGGACTCTCATAGTTTGGTATGCACAAATTAGATTGCAAACCACTAAGTGGTTTTTTGCTGCCTACTTTAATCACAAAACCATATTCTTTGAAAGAATATGGAAAATATAATGAAAACTTACATAGAAAAAACATAATCACTTCATAGTCGCATTAAAAATTTTTATTAAAAGTAAAAGAAAATCTTACCAAGCACTTTTGAAAAATTTTATTAAACTTTCAGTGGTATGTCTTCACTTTTCAAAGCTGTATACTGTTCTAAAGAGCTGAATGAATACAGTAAAAGGCAGCAACATAGGACAAGGAAGAGAGAGTGAGTCAAGCTAAAATGACTAAACATACGTGTCTACAAACGAGCTAGGTGTTTGGGCTTACATTATAGTTCATAGAATCAATGGACTCCAGAAAACCAGGCAGTAGGACTCAATTCACAGAATGACAGAATAGCTGATGTTGGGGGGAAACTCTGGAGAGAGTCTAGTGCAAACTCCTGCTCAAAGCAGGAGGGTCAGATAACAGCAGGTTGCTTAGGGCTATGTCCAGCCGTGTTGTATCTCCAAAAGGAAAGAGATGTGGATGGAGACTCCACAGCCTCCCTGGGGACCTGTTTCTTTGTTTCAACACCAATTGCCTAAATATAGAAGTCCAGGCCTTCTGAGATGCTTTTGGATTAATCAGACATCCACAAAAGAAAGTCAGATAAAGCAGATCCATATTCTTTGGGGGAGGCAGCTATATACTCAACTCTGGTATATAAAATGTCACTATATATACGCACGCATGGGTAACTGAACAGAGTAATACATGTCTACTTAAGGGTAAATTTAAATGCATTGCAGGCTCTACTGACTACTGACTAGAGTCCGCCATCAATGATAATGGGAGACAATACACAAATAGACACCTAAATGTATTTCTCAATCTAGCATTCTCTTTCTACCATAACAGCAATCTTAAGCAACAGAAAGAAAGGAGAGGAAAAAAAAATATATTCAAATTAGACATGCTGATTCTCTATCACTGAAATTATTTAGGAACACAGACCAGGCGATCTTGCACTGCCCTTTCCAGCTCTCCAGAAATCTATTTAACATTTTATATTAATTTAAAGAGATATACTTACAGCATGTGCTCCCTGTATTGTCCGTACAAGGTTGATTCCTTTCCATACATATATATCTCCATTCAGTGCACCAGAATATGTCACTTCATCCCTTGCACAGGCTAGGCACAATATAGTTTGGAGATCACCAGTTTTGCCAAAAACGCCACGTTTTGGTGTCAATGAATTGCCACACAAGCTCCAGAACTGCAACATAAAGTGATTTAGAAAGATGGGTATTTCGCTAATATCCTATAATTTAATATGTACATCTGAAACAGAAGTTCCTTACCTCCAAAAGACATCATTATTCATACCCTTTTCCCTGCTTTAGTTCTCCAGTTGGTTAACAACCTTTTATGTTATTAAACAACTTTATCTTTGCACAAAATCTGCATAGCAGACTAGTAGGGAAGTTTTGAGGTATCAGTATTAAATCAAACTGAAATTCTTTTAAATTATAATTTGCGAGTCAGTTGTATAGTCAGCATTTCATAATAGAATTATCTGATCTTTCTTTGATGTAAGACTTCCACTTTGCAAATGCTGCATTTGTACTTTATGTTACTTTAGGCATTTAGAGATGCAATCTAAGCACGTAAAGTTCTGGTAAGGTTGCCATTTGCTCTGTTTGAAAGCAGATGGTTTTATTATAGACTTACCACTTCTCATGAGAACCACTGATCACACAAAGCAGCCACCTAAGACGGACATTTTTGAGAACTTTCTAATAAACCATTACAGCAATCACATGAGGGTGAATTTCCTCCTAGGTGATCCAACACGTACTAATGACTCCTAAACTAAAGACATGCAAAGTCTCTTGTCAGAGCACAATACTTGCCAGCCAAACCTCCAGCTACACTCTAGTTTCTGAGATCTCTGCAGACAAGCAGCACTTGCATATTCCCTTCAAACCCTCCCGTCCAAACACGTAAATGTGCGCTGGGAAGTCAACAAGCTGCTTGAGCAACCCAGTGCAAAACGTGAAAGCATTTATTTCGTCACTGCTGACAGTTTACTCTTACACTCTCAACATGTTCCCTGTATACATGTTTACAAATCTGTATTTCACAGCATGTCTCCATTACCAATAATCTATTCAAAATTTTGAGCAGATACTTCAATTAATACAGGATAATGTAAGCAGTTACAATGAACAGATTTTTGTACCAGCAATACTGTAATTAAGAAATAACCATATACTGATTAGACAAATCATAGAATCATAGAATAGTTTGGATTGGAAGGGCCCTTTGAAGGCCATCAAGTCCAACCCCCCTGCCGCAGGCAGGGACATCTTCAACTAGATCAGGTTGCTCAGAGCCCCGTCCAACCTGACCTTGAATGTTTCCAGGGATGGGGCATCTACCACCCTTCTGGGCAACCTGTTCCAGAGGTTCACCACCCCCACTGTAAAAAATTTCTTCCTTACATCTAGTCTAAATCTACCCTCTTGTAGTTTAAAGACATTCCCCCTTATCCTGTCGCAACAGGCCTTGCTAGAAAGTCTGTTCCCATCTTTCTTATAAGCCCCCTTTAAGTACTGATAGGCTGCAATAAGGTCTTCCCGAAGACTTCTCTTCTCCAGGCTGAACAACCCCAACTTTCTCAGCCTTTCTCCATAGGAGAGGCATTCCACCCCCTGACCATTTCTGTGGCCCTCCTCTGGACCCGCTCCAACAGGTCCATGTCTTTCCTGTGCTGAGGGCTCCGGAGCTGGAGGCAGTACTCCAGGTGGGGTCTCACTGGAGCAGAGTAGAGAGGCAGAATCACCTCCCTCGACCTGCTGGCCACGCTTCTTTTGATGCAGCCCAGGACATCCCTGTGTCCCTGGAAATCCCTGTATCTTAACTAGTATTTCTTTAACCAAAGTACACAGGTCATAGATTATGTTGTTGCTTGAGAAGTAACTGCACAATCACTGCATAAATCAAACACCTAGCTCCAATATGGAAGTAGGTAACATATCTAAGAAAAGTAATTCCTCAGTAACAGTTCACTTGGAATTATCTACATAACTTAAGTAATATTACAATTTGCATACATATCATGTGAGGAAAAAATACGATAGTATTACAAACATGAAAGTAATTACTGGTATCTGAAAGAACAAGAAGAAGGGATGGTTTAAGAAAAATACACATCAACAGAAATCTCTTGCCTGATCCAAATGCCTGTAAGTCTCTAGGATTCAGATTTTTATTTAATGTTTTCTCAAAGCAAACACCAATTATTTTTAAAATGCTATTGTTATTTTAAAAGGCTTCATAGAGCCTTAAAAGCAGCTCAAATGAACTTTTGCTTATCTAGATACGTTTTGACATCATAAAGCCACCTTAAATATACTAAATCACTGCTGGCAAATATTAGCTCGCTATTGGCATAACAGTCCTTTTAGATCTTGAAGTAGGAAAAAAAAAAACATTATTAATCAAGCTCATGGAAACTGTAAACGACATGCTAAAACACTACGCTAAATCAAAGACGCATGCAATCTAGCCAATACATTGAACACTTTTTCCAATAAACCATTAATACGTATTAATCTAAGAGTTCATTGTACAAAAAGCAATACATTTTTCCCACCATAGGAACCTACACATAAGAGCAATACAGAACTTTCAAGCTGCCATCTACTGCTGTTATGTGGTAACACAGAGGACAGTGCATGGGAGAAGGCAGTGACTTTAGGAAACATATTTGGTGGCAATCAAGCATTGATAATCCTGCTGACAAGAGTTAAACCTGAAAAAGAAGCTGTTTCTGCACGGCAGTTGGTACATGGATCAAACGAAGCACAGTGTCTGAAACACTCTGCTTGAAAAAGACATGAACTGTCCAAATTATGAATCCTGTAACAGGTACAGAGTGTTTAAAATGACAAAGGTAGGAATAACAGCAGGGAAAAGAAAAGAATTAAGAGATCAAGCATTTTCCTTTCTCTTTCCATTGCATCCCCATAATCTCTCAAACTGTAAGAAATGGTTTTTCAACTCATTTCACCTCTGCAGTGTAACAATTCATTAATTGTTCGAGAATCAGAAACTTGAGTACCTGGACTCACCTTAAACGTGTGTATCCTGTCTTATGCTACTTGGGATTTCAAACAGCATGTTTTAAGACAACCTAAGTTTTAAATTATATTACGACCATTACATACGATGCTACTGACAACTGTTTCATTCCTTCTGCATTCCTTCTGTCAGGGCATGAACTCTTTTGAGCAGAGATGGTCTGTTTTCCACTATATATATATATCTTGTAAAATGTCTAGTTTAGTCAGGTGTGATCCATGATTGCAGTTCCTAAGAAGTAATATTATTCTTACAGAGGACCTTTCATATTATTATATATTCCTTTTAGATTCTATTTTTATATAGAGTATAAAATACTCTTACTTTACTCTTATTTAAATATTTTATGAATTAACATTTATTTCATTACCTTGATGTGTTTTACGCCACAGCTGACGAGCTTGTTTGGCTGGTACAAATCCCAAGAAATATCAAATATCTGCATAAAAAAACCCAAGGATGTCAGCAGAGATGGCCTTTCTAGCATGGGACAGTTAAAACCGTAAAAACTTGTAGCAAATTAACAGACAGTCTGAAATGCTTTAAATGGAACTATTGGAATGACTTTTTTATCCCCTCATTCAATGCTGAAATTGCAATGTATAGCTCATATTAGTTCTGTTTGGTTTTTTTTCCTAAGGTAATTACAACAAATGATAAAACAACATAAAGGTTCATTTACAGACTAGACAAATTTAAGAGATTATTTGCATTTTGATTTCCCATATAAGGATTAGGGTCTAGGAAGTGCATTAATTTAGCACTTCCCCTACACGTTTACAGTCTCAACAAACCATACACAAATAAATGGTGAGTTACTCATTTTATTTTAGAAATAAATATACATATCTTAAATATCTTCACAAATCTTAATACATATCCAAGCTTCATGCAAATTCAATTTCTAAAACATAAAATGTTTTTTGTTCAGACGTAGCTCTAGTATGTATACACAGACATGGTTTAACAAGCTAAAATTACATTGACACTCAAGTTCTTTAATTATACTTACCCTGTCTGTATGACCAGGAGCCATTGATAACAATTTTCCCTTTCTCCAGTCCCATACACAAACTGTGTTTTTCGAATCCAAACCAACTGAGACCAAGCGCTAAAAATGTCCAAATTAAATAAATAATAATAACTCAATATATTAATGAAAGCTAGAGTCATCATTTTGAATAACAAATTCATAACATATTTGAGTTAGAAGCAATAGCTACATTTCGATATAGAAGAAAACTAAAGATACAACATCTTATGCCAAAGCTTCCATAGATGCGTCTCTTCAGTTATGACATCATGATCATAAAGAAGATCTTCTCAGATAACAACATATTTCTGATTTATAATGTTTAATATATATAATTATATATAGCACACATGGCAAGCAGCAGTCAGGAGACATTTGCAAAAAGGAATAATCTCACTGAAGTTAATGAAACTACATTGTTTACCCCGAATTACATATAACTTGCAGAATTTAAGTATTTATTTTACAAGTTCAGGAGATACAAAGAAAAAATATTTTCTTCAATCTTCTTGGAAACAAACAAAACAGTTTAAAGCTTTAAAAACAGTTAAAAGCTTTAAGAGCCTTTTGCTTGATTCTTCAAAACATGTATGAGTAACTATTCCTTTCTGAATCCTTTCTCAAACCAGAATCTAACAAGACCCCAAACATACAAATGTCATTAAGTTTTTAATATTCAGAAAGAGCCTGAAGCCAATTAAACTGTAAAACCAGGAAAGACAAAAATATTGTTCCAAGAAAATATAGAAAAATTAAAAGTTTGAGATCTTCCTATGCTCTGCAGCCTGTCTTGTCTTCAACTGTGAAGATATTTTGCAGATTTCTTGACACAAATCATTGACCATATTAGCCAACAGCCCACTTCTACTATATCTGTTAACCAGTCAAAATGTTATTTTTCCTATGGAAATTCTCAACAGAAAGACTAATGGTATTAAAGATCAGATAAAAAGAAACTGAGTAATGTTGAGTTTTGCTTTTAAAGAAAATTAAGCCTTTTTGTTCAGTTTATGCATGACATCTTAACTTTGGTAAATGAAAGCTTTGCAAATCTTTAGGACAAAGCTTTTTTCGCTGTTCAGCAGTTAATACCTACGCACATTAAAGACAAATTTAGATAATCTATGTATATTATCAAAGTGAGTTTGTAAAAGCAAAAAGAAAACCCCAAACTTAAGTAATTTTCTTCCCAAAGACAGAAACCTACTCCCAATAACATCATTTCTTTACTGTCTGAAAAGCTCCAAGATTATGAGAAGAAAAAGAAACAAGCTAAAAACAATTGCTATCCATGCTCCCTATCTATTAATGCCAACTTCAATTTTTCCGATACAGCAAAGTCCAACTTTTCTCTTCCATCTTTGAAAACATTATCGAAAGGAACATCAGTTTCAATTCCAGCTACACTTCCAAGCAATTCAATTCCAGTCCTACTGCAGAATGAGAGGCATAGATGCAGACTAGTTTTACAATTACCGCATACCCATCACAAAAAATTTGGGTGATGCCTTTCCAGACATAAGCTGATATACTGACTTCTCAAAAAGGGAGATTAAATGACATTCTTGGTTCTCCCAAGAACTAGAAAATCTTGTTACCAGCCAGCACACCCCCACAGTGGAGTAGAGCTCAGAGAAGAGAAGAAAAAACAGTGAGCTTGGGGAATAATGTACCATAAAGCAAGCTGAACTTCGCTCAACACCAGGGAGACTGGAGGGTAATCTTGGGTTTAGATGACACAGCTGCACCACTGAATCATCAGCTTCCCAAAAGACAATTAACAAAGGATAATAAATAAAGAATAAACAATGTCTTCCTGAGCTGGCCAGACCAGTTGGGGGTGGGAGGAGACTGTGTATGTGGCACAGCCCAACATGAAGTATAAAAACTGAAAAACTAATAAAATAAACTTTGAAGAGGGCAATGGGCTTGACCTCATTTCGACCCACATATTCCTTCCTGGTGACTGGAGATGCCCAGCATTGTGACAGTGATCATATAAAGACCAGTAATAGGAACCACGTTTTTCTTGTGACTCATTTGTATATTGCAAATGCTTGTGTTGTGATTCCAGTATATTGCTTTATCACTCTACTAAATCAAAATCCCATATAACGCCAAATATATCAAATAACTATATTTAATATCAAACATTAAACCCTCTAATAGAACCTGGTCAAGGACTCCTACAAATTTCAGTTTAAAAGGATAGGCAAGATGTAAACAAATATATTTTGCAGATATTTCTGAACTGGATTTGTGTTTTACTGTATTTCCATATGGAGACAATTCTGGAGATGCAGATCTTGAAAAACTTGTATCCAGCTTTGCTTTGAGACCACAAAATTTTAACAAATGCCACAAAAAAGGTGATCATACGGAAATGCTGAGAAAAGCTGACAGCCTAAATTCTGACTATTTACGGCTTTAAACATAAGAATCAGTACTGGGTACTCCTAGAACAAATCACAGATCTACATTCAAAGCTCTCCAATATACACAGGCGATGCATAACTGCATTCTAAAAAAGAGTTAGGGGACTCTAATCCTAATTAGATACATTTTGACCTTAAATTATTAAGGCTGTTCAAGTGAGGAAGTGACACGAGTTTACACAGACAAGAACAACATACAGAAAAGATATCACTGTCAGGTAGAAATGTTGTTCTAGAAAGAAGCTGACTCTAGAAGTTGACTCTCTAAACAATGAGAAACTAAATGATAAAATCTGTAGATCATTCCAACAAACTCAAAACCTCCCTACAACAATTACAGCATGTTTTAACAGAAACAAGTTACAGCTAGGCTTTCCTCTATTTGTGTTCAATAGAGCTCCATTTGATATTGTCTTAATAAGGACAGCAACTGGTCTCTTATAACACATCCTTGCTTGAGAAAGCAGTAGTAAGTAACAGATATTGACCTTTCTAGCAAGCAAAAGGAAATGAGAACATAGCTAAATCTGAATATCACATTGCAAGGCTAAGTGGGAGGGGAAGAAGTGCTGCATAAGACCAGGAGAGCACAACTGCACAAAGCACTTTCATGGCTAATACCTCTTCAGCTGCTACCTAACGTGTATTTTCCATTTCTAATATATCAATCAAGAAAGCCTCTTTACTCATAGGAGCAAGTGTCTGGTAAAAATTATCTCCCTTAAAAGTAGCAGCTCTGAGAAGCAATTTACTACCCAGAGAATGTTTTAAAGTAACAAAATTATAATCCAATAAAACCTTTTCCTTGACTCTTAGATCCAGGATACATGAGTCTGAACAAACAATCAAAATGTGGAGAGCCACCAACGCATGCAGAATGTGTGACAGAAAAGGGGATACTGCCTGAAGACATTTGGAGTCCAAGATGAGTAACACAACGGGACTGCCATCACTCTGTGCACAAGACACACCCCTGCACAGGGGAGGTCCACTATCTCCAACCATTTTGTGTAACCCTGAACTGTGGCCCACAGACCACAAGAATCTCTCTACCATGTCACTTTCATTCAAAACTCTTTTGAAGTTATACTTTTTTTGCCAAATGTGAATATTTGTCAGTCATTACTAATGCCAACTTTTTTTCCTCAACTTGAGAATAAGCAGATAAAACCTGAATCAATACACTTCCTTAAAAAAAGAAAAAGCTACATAACAAGATTTCTGACAGATAAACAATTTTTGAGAAAAGAATATTGATTACATACCTGACCATCTAAATCAAAAGCCAAGCAAGCTATACCATGTGTGTGAACATCTTTCAGAACAGATACAGTTTGCACAGTGTACGAGTCCCACACGCAGATGTACGGTTCTTTTCCAACTTGACCTGTTGCCACCAACACACGTTCCGGATGCAAAGCAAGGCTGCCAGAGAAAAAGATATAAAATATTTCTGCATTCAACTTCTACATTTGCGTCGTTGGTTGTATTAATATTTTTCTTTAAAAATGATTTTACAATATTTTCACATTGATAGTAAATATTAACAAGTCATTTTGTATCACAGATTCCACAATAGCTGTAAAATTCCTTTAATACAGTACATGCCACCACCTTTCTTGAATTTGAACCTTCAAGCCTTCCCCAATTAAACTAACTGCAGAATAGTCATTAACCCTCTGTTCCAAAATACAGAGTTTATTAAATTAAGTCAGATCTTCATGCACTAAAAAAATACCGATTTTCCCTTTCTTTCTATTTCTTAACATTTAAAAACACAAAGGATGGACATCAGAAGTTAGTGTTTAGCTACCTACCCATCTATCATCAACGGAGAGAGATATGCATCTCCAGAAGTACTTCATTCCACATACTATTTGATGTCCTTTTTATGAGAGGATTGAATAGCCTTCTGAAGCTCTCCCTCTGATGATCGTACAGCAAGCCAAAGCATGACTAGCTTAGACTAGATGTTATGACTAGACTTCAGATGACTAAACTGAAGTGAGATGAAGATTATCTTAAATGTCTTAATTTAAATATAGAACAATTGGGAATAGTTGATTTTGAATAATGATTAACTTTTCACATTTCTAACATTGCAGAGAATTTTCTTATAGGTCGTATTTCAGAGTCCTTCAAGGTCCACAGAGGATCATCACAACTGTTTTGTCAAATATGGCACCAAGCTAGAAAGCATGCTAGTCAGCAAGATAGTTTTTTGTTTTGTTTATGCAAGCAAGCTACAAGGGAGGACATGAGGTCTGAAGATTGATATTTCATAATACAGAAAAGTAAGAATATATTCTAATAGAAATCCAAACAATCTACCTGATGACATTCTACACAGAGTAGGCAGAGCAGTCCAAAATAATGTGAGAAATACCACACGCGAGTCAGGAAGATAAAATTTTGAAAGTTGGCTATTTAATTTGGCTAAAACATTTCCGCCTCTAACCAATCATAGAGTAATGATCTTGAGAGACTGGTGGACAGAACCACTAGCAACATATACGAAATGTATTTATCTTCTCAACATCACTTGAAAAGGAAAGTTGAGCACTTTGCAATGGTAAGATAATCTTACACCTGAACACAGATTTTGATAAATAAAGTTCAAAGGGTGGAGACAAGTGGAGTCTATAAACATAGAAGAAATAG
Organism: Fulmarus glacialis; assembly: GCF_000690835.1. Lineage (NCBI taxonomy): Eukaryota > Metazoa > Chordata > Aves > Procellariiformes > Procellariidae > Fulmarus > Fulmarus glacialis. The sequence goes on from NW_009229804.1 coordinate 44,946, forward strand.
CCAGGATAAAGCTGATCAGGAAATGACCAGGAAAAAAAAAAATCTAACTCAAAAGATGTATACATTTTCTATATGCAAAGCAAGAGAAAACCATGTTAGAAGTTGCTTAATACTTCATGGAGTCATATTACACTATGCAATACACTTTTATATTTTTTCTATTTTAATATAGCATTTCAGTTGGTTGATATTGCTTGACAAATTCCACACGCACAACTCGGAGAGGAATCTTTAACTTCAAAGTTTCTACAAAAGGTAAAAAGCTTCTGGACCTTTCAACTTTTCTATGGCAATTCCTCTTCTTTACGGCTCCACATTATCCTCAGCACCAGGATCAAGCAACCAACATTTCCCCACTTTGCTTCTCTTCAATTCCAGAGTTATTTCTCTGGCTCTTTTCTTCCTTCCTTTTTGACAGAGCAACTTCATAATTAAAAAACAATGCAGAAAGGAGCTGGCAAGCAAAACTTATCGCATTTCACTTCAGTTCTGCCACCGAATCCTGACCAACACCTGTACATCTCCCAGAGCAGACACAGGCAGATGGTGTATGCATGGGGAAAAAGGAAAAGCATCTGGAGGGGGAGAAAATGCTGCATTTGAAATGATCTAATTTTTACAATGACACCACAGAGAGGGAGAGATAAGACCACATGGACAATAAAGAAATTCAGGAAGAGAAAGGAAGTGAAAAGAATAAGCAAGGGAAAAAAGAAAAAAAACCCCAGAGACTGAAACTAAGAGAAAAAGTAAAAACACAGCAGTCTTATGACTGATTCATGACCTCTTCACTCCTATACTTAGCTCTGCTATTAGTGCATTGTGCAACTTCAGGCAAGTGAAAACCACCCCACAACTGCAACTTTGAAAAACACTCAGGCACCACCCTGGACACCCACACATGCAGAAGCACCTCCACGCCACACCTTATGAAACACTTTCCAGCAACCAAAAATTAGCTTAGCATGTTTTTAACTAAAGACCAGAAGCGACAAACGCGACACATCAGAGATGGAAGGGACAACGTTAAAGGCACTATCAAGGGCCAGGAAAACATTGTCCTAGCCCAAGTATGCCAACTGATTCCACTCGAAGTGTATTAGGTGAATATAGAGAATGTTTCCTCTCTTTCTAATTAATAACTTGCAAATAATAACTAACAGCAATATCATAGTATTAGTTCTTTCTATATCATGATATAAAATACTGCCTTAAACAACTGAGCTCAAATTCTGCCTTGATATGGTATAATGCAGCACAAATTAAGATCCAAAGCCTGTATTTTAATCACAACAGACAACACTGTAGAATTACCAATGTCCTTCCCCTGTCACTTCAGTCTCTATAGTAAATTGCTAACAACCTTTCTAGACAGTCATTGAAAGTAGAAGAAAATAAATATACAATAAATATTTTAAAACAGCAAGCTTTTTTAAAAATGCCAATATGCAGGGATTTCAGGGAAACTGAACAACAGAGCTGTTGGCAGTGGCTGAAGAAATACTTACCTGAAAACACCTTCCCTCACCATTTCTTCCAAAACAAGGAGTGAAGGATAGGTTAAAGTACTTGCAAGTATTTTATCTCGCTGGCTATCAGGACAGGTGGAAAAGAGAAGCGTGGAAAGAGTCAAGGGACTGCTATTTCTCTTACCAACACTAAGAAAAGGAACTGCCACACTTATTTACATGATTTTCATATGAACCATGAACGATAAGATGATGCTTTTCCTTAATATTTAAGTCTCGGCTATTGTTACACCCATGGGGCACCATGCAGAATTCCGGGTCTGAAATTTTGAGTCCTGATCAAAACTCAAGGATTAGACTCCAATTTTAAGCAATATGAGACCCCTTCCAGTTTTTTCATTGGACTATGAGTGATTAAGCAATCCTTACAGGCACGGCAATTAACACAAAAATATAGTCTCTTGGTCTAACCTCTAAAGTAAAAGCACTGATACAACTCACATATTCAGGAACTTTCATTATTAAAACAGTCCTGAGCAATGCATTGTAAATAGCATCTTAGTGCAGAAAGAAAAAATATAACTAGAACGGGTGCCCGGAAATGGATAACCATAAACTATATAAGGACTACGTTGACTCATGGGCATGAGTCAACAGGATCAAACAACGAGTGCGAGTTGTCTCTGGATACCCCGGATAAGATCTCCAAGACACCTCTACAGAGGTGTTAATAGTGTACAACTATTGGGATGGTATTTGAAGTAGTTGATTACTATCCATCCAGCCAGTCCCCGAGGACAGGCAGAAAAGCATAAGCGTGGCTCAGGTCGTAAGACAGCTTCCAAATCTGTTGATGTGGGCTCTGTGAACTTAAGTACACTGACCCCCTCACACGGATTTTCTTGCATTTTTCTCTCCTAGGGAGAAAGAGGAGATTGCTTAATGGAATGAGAAGCTCCAAGCTCAGAAGGAGAGAATTCACGTTCCTTTTACTGCCCTGGTAATGAAAGCTGGGATGACCTATCCAGGTTAGACTGCTGAAACCATGCTTGCACCTAGCCCACACAGCTAGACTGTGAACTTGTGCCTGATTTCTTTCCTCTTCCTGGAAGGATGACTAAGCTGATGAATGAGATATCGCTGCTTGTCCAAAAATGGAAACAAGCGTTCCTAACGAGACAAGTTCCTCAGGCCTTCTTCTTTGCCTCTGGCCTTTCTGACCTGGGCTTTTCAAGAACAGATGTTAGATCTAACGTAGTGTCTCTGAAGAGGCAGATATGAAGGAAAATGTCCAAAAGGCAAATGTGACCATGAAACAAAGCAGGAATTAAGCTAACAAACTGCTAAGCCAAATTAATTTTGAAAGCGGATATAAAATTTGATACTTCTCAGAAGAGTTCAGAAGGAGAAAATTCAAAAAAATCTGCCTGTCACTATTGCAACAAAACCAATTAGCTGGACCTGTAGAGAACTGAGATTTCCACTGATACCTCTGACTGACAGGTCTTTTCCTAGATAGATATTCAAAGCAGGCTGAAATACAGTATTACAATTTTAACAGTATACTGAAAAGGGGTATGTTTCTCAATTTAGTGCATTCAAGCTCCTCTTTCATACTTCATACAGAAAGGTTCTTTCTACCTTTTAGAGCAGCATGTAAGCATTCCCACCATTTTGACCAGATCCATGCACTGTACAATACCTACGTTAGATTAATAATATTAAATATTTATGGCAGCCTATGAAAAAAAAAGTATAAAAACTGTCCATACTGCGTCTGTTTGGGATGAGACCAGAGACATGCACGTGACCCTCCAATCTGTGTGAGGTTTGTAGTGGCAGGGGATTCTGAAGAAAAATAGTCTATAACAAGCTATTTTATTATAAAAGAAATTAAGATTTTTCCATCTTTACTTGGTTTGTGCTGAGCATTAACAGGCATTGATTAATACAGACAAGCTGCAGACAAGGATACAGTATTAAAGATGATGTTTCCTTAGCAACAATATTGGATGAAAATCCAAGAATATATTCATGTGACTATTCCTGAGCTTCATAAAACTAGGGCACCAGTAAAAATGCACAAAAGTATACTGCAGTAAAATAACAGCATCTCAGATATCTACTAATTAAGAGTTAATTTCAAGTGTGAAATTGTTCCTATGAGTAAATACAGAAAAATACTTTCATTGTATGTTTACAGACATTTTACATATAGTTGTGGATATTTTCTTATTTGCTGCCATTTATCCATATTTCTCCAGAAAGAATGACAGGAGAAACTACAAACCATTTCTGTCATACTATTTAAATTGTTAAAGCAGAAAGAGCTGTAATCAGCAAACTCTCTCACAAGAGTTTAAATAGATCAAGTCAGAGCACAGTTACTTCTCATAGATAAAACAAAGCAGTACTCATCATCGAGCATCACTACTGGGTCTTCCATATAGTTACTGTCATAGCACCAGTAACGTCAAATTCAGCTTTCTGAAGATTCCTTAAATTGTACAAGCATCCAATTCCAAAGTAAGAGAGTCTCAACTGCAGACAGGGAGGGTGGACTAAAACTGTACATTGATTATTCCCAGCTGCAGTTTATCTCATGACCATTCTGTATTCTCCCCTCTCGGACCATGAATGTTTTTAGATTAACAAGAAACATTTATAAGCAATCTAGAGAACCCTAAAAATCGCTTTGGGCTCCTATCTGTTCCAAAACTCACCAGAAGGAAAAAAAAAAAAAGATTAACTTCAAAGAGAAGAAAAGAGTTAGAGAGTGAGTACAGTAACAGTGATGCAAAGTTCCCAACTTATCAAATATGAAAATTGAGGAAAAAGATCCTGGGAACTATATGCCACTTTACGCAGATGCACATTTTTGCCTTGCACAGTCATGTCCTCCACTGCTGAGAAAGGGACTGGCTTAAGCTTTCTAGCAAAAGAGTTACCATCTCTAGAAAAGAGATTAAAAATAAAGATACTCCCCGTCTTTTCAAATATGAATGATTTTGCCAGTGCCAATAGGAGAACTCATGTTGTGACTGGGGGGGGTGTGCTATTTTTTTTCCAAATTCTACATGATATTGACACTTTCATCACTAGGTTTTCACTGTCTGAGGAAAGTCTCTTTTCTAACATGTCCCTTGAAAAAGGCAGCAGCAAAATCACTTGCATTTTCCTAGCAAAAAACTCTTCTCACAGAAAAGTCAGAAATATCATACACTCCAAAATGATCTGGAGATAAATTTGCTAAGACAATGTCCTATTATCTTCTACTACCTATTCATAATAAAGAAGCAATTCTGATTATAAGAACTCGTCGTACAATAATGTGACATACTAAAGCCTGAAGGTAACCAAGGAATGGAATCCCACCTAAAAAATTTACCAAATTCCTTCCTTCCTCATGAGACAATGTAAGGACTTAAGACTCATTCTTTAAACCATTATTAGATATGAACTGTCAAACACCACCCCCCACCCCCCTGTACCAGCAACAAAAAAAAAGGAGAAAAGAAAGAAAAAAAAAACACCAACAGAAGAGCAAGATCTGCAGAAAGAAGAGGTACTGCAATCAGCTGTCAGTAACTTAAGAGGGAGGCAGTCCAGCTATTCAGCTCCTTTGGGTCACTACGGTTTGATGACCCAAAAGAGATCCCCCTGAACAAATCAGCAAGCACTATTAAATAATTTGGTTAAGATCTGTCAGTCACTAAGTTAGAAACCAGTTCTTCATTCCTGAATACAAGTGGTGAAAAGTATACAAACCTACAAAATTATCATAATTAAAAAACTGAGACAGCCTAAAATTAAAGTGGGAAATACTGATTTCCCATTCTAACCAGTTTACAATCTAAGAAACTACTTAATTAGCTTAAGTAAAGATTATCATGCTGTAGCCACTTAATTATGTGGACACTGAGACAAGTATGGCTATAAAATCAAAACCGATTTAAATTTCAAAAAATGTTTGCAATGAAATACAGGCTAGAAAGGGAAACTGAATGACAAAAATTCTTATCACAGTTATAATCACTCTCATTTTTCAGTGCATGAAAACTCACTGCACTGTTTGCTGAATTATAAACATATAGAATAAATTTTAAGGTCAAAGAAGCATTCATTCCAAATCTTTTAGCCAGGAAAATTTCAAAAATTTCTTTCCAGAAAAAGGTTATTTTGGATGCTTCTCACCTCACAAGTTAACTAAATAAACTTGCTTGAGGTACAAAATTTTCTTGATTCTAAATCTTTCACTATCATGGTAAAACCCTTCAAACAACCCTTCATCCAGTCATTACTGTTTGCTTCTTCTCCATAAGAGATTTACAACAGTTTTTAACTACTAGATTAATCTTCTTCTATTATTTTTGAAATTTATACTAGATCTTCTAGTATTACATAGAAAAAAAAAAAATCACAGATTGTACAATTTTCTTTCATATTTCTGAACAAGTAGATTAAACAGCAATTCAGTCCTCTCTCCTATAGGATACATTATGAAAAACTTATCTGAATATGTGAGAACTTACCATCTGAATATTCAAGAGTGAAGTCACAGAATAATTAGTGACAACTTTTGAAAGGTTTTTCTTTTATACAGAAAGGTCACCCTGATAAAATTAGCAGTTGGCTTAAAATAAGGAATGGTGGGAAGAAGGCAGTGGCAGAGCTGCTAGTGAAATAAGCTGAGATAAGCACAATATTCTGTGCTTCAATGGGCTGTATTTCATTACCAACCAAAGAAGGTTTAGAGCAGAAGAGAGCACTAAAACAATCTTTATCTTGCCAACCCTGAAGACTGCAGATACACTAGATTTCTTCCCGAGCTCTTGAGAACACCAGGCCTACAGGTGTTTCGCAGGTGTTAGTCAGAGGTGTTCTCCTACAGAAAAGGAAAGCCAAGGACATCTATAACACCTGTCTCAAATTTACCATCCCAGCATCTAACTTCATGCCCAGAAAGGTGAAATAAGCCAGGATTCTACTCAAAGTTGGGACAACATCTGAACCATTGTTCAGAAAAACTATAAAAATGTGATGGAGGCCACAGAACAGAAGTATTTACATGAAAGACTGTCTGCTAAAACAAACAAAACCCCCATGTGTACCAGAAGCATAAACAAAACAGGAAAGAAGCATGGGAAAATACAAGAATACTAAAGGTACTCCAAGGTCAATGTGTATTTGGTAGGCAACGAAAGCTGTTGCATATGTGGGCACACGAACTGTTGGTTACTAAATGTGCTCATTTTGGCTGGGATAGAGTTAATTTTCTTCATAGTAGCTAGTATGAGGCTATCTTTGGATTTGTGCTGAAAACCAGGGATGCTGATAACACAGGGATGTTTTCGTTATTGCTGAGCAGTGCTGACACAGAGTCAATGCCGCCTCTGCTTCTCACACCACCCCACCAGCGAGGAGGCTGGGGGTGCACAAGAAGTTGGGAGGGGACACAGCTGGGACAGCTGACCCCAACTGACCAAAGGGATATTCCATACCATGTGACGTCATGCTCAGCATATAAAGCTGGGGAAAGAAGGCGGTGGGAGGGACGTTCGGAGTGATGGAGTAACTGTTACACATGATGGAGCCCTGCTTGGAGATGGCTGAACACCTGCCTGCCAATGGGAAGCAGCAAATTAATTCCTTGTTTTGCTTTGCTTGTGTGCACGGCTTTTGCTTTCCCTGTTCAACTGTCTTTATCTCAACCCATGAGTTTCCTCACTTTTACTCTTCAGATTCCCTCCCCCATCCCACTGGGGGGAGTGAGCGAGCGGCTGTGTGGTGCTTAGTTGCCAGCAGGGGTTAAACCACGACACTAAAAACTACTAGAAAGAAGAAGATGGATAAAGAGCATTCATGAGCAACACTTTCAAGAAAATACACCTCTTCTGCTCTAAAATTATGTTTATCTCAAGAATTGAGATAGAATCCAGTTGACTATTCCCAATGAGGTAATGTAATGTATACTCATTATCATAAGCATATGCTGTAGCCTGCAAAAGATAAAATCACAATTATTTATAAATTAATTTACTACTGAATAATGTTCCAAAAGCTATTCATTTCTATGGCATTAATTTCTATGGCAGAAGAAACAGTAATTGATAAAGCAATAAGTAAAAGAGGATCCTGTAACTAAAAATGCAAGTATCATCTGAAGTGCAACCCCGACCTAAAAAACACCAAACCAAACATTTACCAGTTCTTCAAATTTTCCTGTTATTTCCCTAAGTACTCTGGAAGACTATTTAGCTTAAAATGTCACACTCACCACAATAAATCTTCAGACAATTTCCAAATGCTGTCAGATGCCTTGTCTTGATCTAAGATAAAGTATTATTCACCTTGCTTGCTCTTGTAGAGGGATTATAAGCAGGGAACGAGGATTAACACAGTTCTAAAAGTCAGGAGAAGGTTTATGCAGTTGTCAGCTAACCAAAACATAGACTTAATCCACTCATTCTGCATGCATGCTGTCTTGATAAAACGGAGACATCTCACCACCACTCACCTTAAACAACCAAAATGCATAACTGTTTTTAAATTACTTCTACGCTTAAGTATATTTTGGGTTTTTTTCCCAATTGTATGTATGTATAATGTTTGCATGCACCTATATCACAGTCTGACATTTTCAGGAGCTTTACCATTAAAGTAAGTTACCCTATAATTCAGAAAATTGAAGGGTTACTGTTATTTTTAACATTATATCTAATAGATTTAGTCACAAGAAATGTACCACATAAAGAAGCAAAGCAGTCAAACAATTCTTTTCCATCTAGTCTTTTAGAGCATTGTTATGAAACTATATCATATCTACAAATTTCATTCTCCAATTCTGGTAAAGAAAAAAATACAATACATAATCAGGAGTGAAAAGTGTGAGCTAGAGATGAGAACACAACAATTTTACTGTAACTACGAGCACTTTATAAACATGATTTTCAGCTTGGACACATCTGCTTTATTATTAGGTCTGGTCCTTTGCCTCTGTTCTGTTTCTCTTCTGCTCAGTTGAATTCTTCACCTGAATCAAGCATTTTATTTACATACAATTTTATATCAAATATCTAATCAATATATCTTGTATGAAGCCAAAGGAAGTTTAAATTGTAATATATCCTATAGTCAACACAATGTAAAAGGCAAAAGAAAAATTTCCCTGCATGTCATCTGTCACAGATCTGGCTAAACCATCAGTGGAAGTACCACCTGTGGTATCTGTAAGGCTGATCACTTTGTTCAAAATGACATTATTCTCTCCAAAGTTACAGCACTAATTCTTTGGACACATTTCTCTTGGCTCTTGAATTCAAACCCCCAAGAAACATCCACTCCAAGTCACAGCAAACCTTGTGAAGAGGAAAGTTCACATCTGAACAGAATGCCAGGGTCTGCTCAGGTGTTATCCTGTGCCAGCCACAAATCCTACCCACTGTCCACTGATTAGGCACAGGTTGTTCTAAAAGGATGCATAGCAGGATTTTCTGAAGTCAGGGTCATGGTTCTGAGACTGTTTGTTAGCAGTTTGACTGTTCCGAGCAGTTTGTTAGCTGAATTGAACGCAGAGAAATCTCTTGGAACTAATCTAAAGCATATGTTTAAGATTCTTTTATTACCACATACCTATCTTAACACCTAGTAATTCTGTTCATATTTGGATGGTCTAAAGTAAAAAAATTCCTGTGAACAAACTGGCTTAGCTCAGAAAAAGAGGCATTTCAATTCACAGCTCAAGAGGAGTTATTACTCCCATTGTATGAATCCACCATTTTTCAGCATAGGAACATCATTCTGATGCAAAACAATGCTAATCCACAGACAAACAATACCAAGATACTTCCAAAAAAAGTGAGTCCCAAAAATATTTGTCAAAGACGACCCCATGAATATTTAAGCAACAAGAAGTTGGACATCGGTGTTAGGATGGGAGTTAAATAAGGGAATTTTTTTTTGCTAGAATGAGAGGAAGTGTTTTTAAACGCATGTTTTTAAAACAAAAGAATCAGACTGATCTGGGCATACAGATACGGGTCTTGATCCATCCTGTCTGCAGGCCAAAGCAATAGGCAGAAATACAGAAAACTCCCCTGAAAAAGCTTGGAAGATCAAGCAGTGACATGAAATAGAAAACTGTGAGAAACAGCTGGAGGGATTGTCCACTGTATCTTCTAAAGTAACATCTGAATACCCAGGGCTTTCACAGAAGGATAAGCATTAGGCACCACCTTACAGATCCTATTAAAAAGAAAAGGAGTCTACAAGTGTCCTGGTTCCGGCTGGGACAGAG